>NC_133875.1:1096357-1130805 GCF_044706935.1 Curcuma longa
AATTTTCTATTCAAGTCCATCTCAATATCATTTTGAGCGGACAAATAGGTCAATCATGAAGGGAAGGGTCAACTCATCAGAAACTGATGGGTGGAATGAACCGGCTCACCAACTTGATAGATTAAGAAATCTCCAACTCAACTCAATCCAACTCTAAAACGGATTGCGGGCTAGACGAGTCAACCCATGAGTCTATCAAATAAAAAATATTAAAAATTTTAAATTTAGATTATAGTTAAAATGGATCAAGTTGAAAGTTTTAATTTAAATTATGTTTAAACGGCTAGCCTATTTAGTTTATTGTGTTTTCTACTTTGATTTTAAATTTTTAAAATAAATAAATAAAATTTCTCAACCCGCGGACCAATCCAAGCCCTCCACGGGCCGACCCACGTTGATCACGAGCCAAGGCAGATCGGCCTACTTGAACCCATCTTAAAATAGACTAATAAAATTTCAACCCAATCCGCTTAAATTGTTTGACGAGTGTGGATCAATCCGATGGACCCAATCTAAATTGACGGCTTTAATATCATTACTACAAAAAATATGTTATCGTTAAAAAAAGAGAAAAAATTGTTTATGATTGAGACAAGCGGAAAAAATGAGAGAAAACTTAAGAAAATGACAAAGTCGTGTTCCATTTTCTAGTCATACACTCGATCTCAATTCCTTGTCTCGTCTCATATGACAACCTTAATACCCTCCATTTAGCCTCTTTCACAAAATGATCATTATCTCTTTAGATCCATTAAAAGGTTTATTGTAAAATTGCCTGATTAGGCATCTTCATCCATTGATCAAGCTCAACTATCATGACAAGTACAATATGAATGAAGCACGCACCACCTTAATATAATCTCATTTCTTTTTTAAAATGACTTTTGTTTATTTAATTAGTTAGTAATTTAAATTAACAGCATTTAAGTAGTTATTCTCAAAAGTTTCTAAATATTATCATATTATCCATAAAAATATAAAATATATCAACATATTACTTTTTATTTAGTTTGGTCATCATTAATATAAATTCCACTTTCATTTTAATATATCATATTTACATGCATCACATTATTTTATTTTAAAATAATCACTTGTCAATGTTTAGATCGACATGATACAGAGGAACCTCTCCAATTACTACTAGATATAGATTTTAGGACTAAGAGATATCAATCAAACTATACATACTCATACAAATAATTATTTCTCCATGAATTATTGTATACATAATTATATACACACAAGCAAGTTATCTTTCTGAGAATAATAATTGTTGTCAACTAATTAATGGTAAAATAAACCCTAAAATGTTTCTTTATTGGTTAGGTCAAATTAAATAATATTTTAAAAGTCATAAGTTGTCGATAATAAAAGTTATATATCTTCACAAATAATTAATTAAAAAATATTAAGAACAAAAATAAGACTTACATATGGTATTTATTAATCTAGAAAAAATTATAATAAAATATCAAATATATATATATGGAGAATTCTAGAAAAGAAAGATATAATTGTGTAGTGTATATTGAAATAATTATGAATATGTATGAGGATGCAATAACAAGAATAAAGACTCTAGGAGGATTAATCGAAGTATTTTTTTATAAAAATAGAGTTACATCAAGAATTACCTCTAAGTCACTATCTTTTTATACTAGTTATAGATAAACTCACTTGACGTATTCAAAGACATGTGTTATCGTGGTACATGTTATTTGAAAATAATATTATTTAAGTAAATGGGGCATGTGAAGAAGTAATAATAATAAGTTTGAATCTTAGTAGAAAATATCAGAAGTGAATAATTTTAGATTTAGTAGAGTAAAATTAGAATATCTAGAATTTAAATTTAGTAATATTAGACGTAATAAAATAATTATTGAGATAAAAAATGATAAGTTATTTGTAATTGAGAATTTTAAATATTTAGCATTATTTTTGTAAAAGGATGGATGGGTGGAAAGAAATATCTTACATAGAATAGAAGTAAAATGGTTGAAAGGGAGGAAATTCTCAGGTGATCGTAAAATATTTCTAAAACATAAAGAAAAATTCTACAAAATAGTCATTAGATCTATAATGTTATATGGAGATAAATTTTTGACTATAACTCAAGCACATGAGTAGAAAATAAAAATCACAGAGATGAAAATGTTAATATGGATGTGTGAACATACAAGAATAGACAAGATAAGAAATGAAAATATTTTAAAAAAATCTATAAAATATTTTTTAAAAATTATAAAAATTCACAAATGGATTCTCAAAATCACATAAAACACAAATAAATTGATCTAAAATATATAAAAAAGTTAAGATTCATTAAAATAATTAAAATACCTTCATAAAATTTTAATAATTTTAAAAATAATATTGGCAACCTTAATAAATTTGAAAGCTTGATTTTCAAATTTATAAAACAATCTTATAATATCTTAAAATATTAAAATAAATATAATTCTCATGATTCATCCAGAAAATATAAATTAATTTATAATATTATAAAATTAAGGTAATGCTTAAACTCTCTTAGAAAATTAATGTGAAGTAAATTTCAAATATTTTTATAAGTATATTGCAATTTTTAAATTAATCATAATATCTTAATTCTAAAATTCAGTCGAGTGATAACATCGTCAAATTCAACCCATTTTAGCACCATAGAACTCAGAATTTTGTCCACGTTAGAAGATTGTTAATTTTTATTTATAAAAGTATTTTTTACACCTTTTAACATCTCAAATTCTCTTTCATCCACGGTTCTCTCCCTTTCCCCCTCCAACTTTTTATCTATTCAACATCTGCCCCTATCCATGTTTTCCCTTTCATCCTCTATACCCTATCTCTCTCCTCTCCTTAACCCTTAACTAATGTTATTCTCAATCCTCGGGGCTATAATGCAACTGCAAAATACTTCCGAAGTTAATCATACATCTATGAGTTGATATATTATTAAAAAAAAAAAACTAACGCTATATTCTCTATTTGCTAACTCGAACAAGTACCTTCCATAGGCCTATATATCCTCCACCTTCTCATCCTCCTTATACATTGACCATTGAATTCTATCATTCTCTAATCCAGCAATTGGCCATCCTATATAATTAAAATACTCATTTATTTATACTAATATATTTTCAATTTAAATTTTACAAAGATTTGAGGGATGTTTTGTTTTCTTTCGTTTCTGAATTTCTGTTTATCTGCGTGTTTCTGAAACTCTATTTTTGAATTGCTTTCTGATCTAAACCCATGAATTCATATTACTAGCTAATGTTTTAGTTTTTGGTTAGATTCTAATTGTTTAGAGTTCTTTAGCTTCAATCACACCAAGTTTTCTTGAATTTGAATCCCTTGAATCTGAATTTTGAATCTGAAATTTCCAATAGCACTGTTCCGTATCAGCTTTTAAATGCATTTGTGCCAGATTGCTAGATTAATGAGTTTTTAGGCATTGCTTTTAGTTCATTACATTTAGTTAGATAGATTAAATTGTTATCTTGCTTTTAGTAAATTGAATTGCATTCAGTTACTGTGCATTAGGGTTTAATCATCTATATCTGTGAGTTTTCACCATTTTTGATCTAAATAAGTTGAACTTTACATTTCATCGCTAGGGATGGTATGTTTCAATGCTACTTAGTATAGGCTCCATTCCTTGAGTTGAACCGATGCGTACTCTTAAGTTTGTTTCATATTTTGTTTCAATAGATGTATTTCTAAATTGGTAAAGTTTGCATTCCTCATTCATTTGCTGGTTGTTCAATTACATTTCGTTGCAAAACACCAAAACCCCATTTTATAAAAAGAAAACCCAAAAAGAACGACACGAAAGCGTGAATTAAGCACTTGTCTACTAGTCCTTGGAAAAACATGACTCGAGGCCCCTATATTACATTTGTTTGTATTTCCCGTGGGTTTTCGATAAATTCATAAATTCTAATTTGAACCCTATCGTGACACCTAGTTTAGGGCTTATCAGTGGCCAATCAACCTCGATCATCTGACGATCGTCTGCCAACTTCCCGAGAGCTTGTGAAGCTTCCGAAAATCGTTCCATCAACGTCAGAAAGGTTCTAACTATTTGCCCCTTAATAGGTGGTCAAACATTGACCATCGAAAACTACACCAGAAATATGATTTCCAGTGATAGAGTTAGAAAACCCCCGAAAACAATCGCGACAAACGTTGTTACGTGTTTCTGGAATTAGATTTTTCTCTCGATTTGATCGTTATCGATCGTCGGTTAGTACCAAAGACGGTGATGCGACTTGTGACTTAGGAAGACATTTAGACAAGAGTTTAGCATGGATTACCAGTAGAGATAAAACTTTAACAAAGGTCGCTCGGTTGACGCCAACACCGCTCAACATCATCTACCAGGTACTCGTAGAATATTTATTATTCTAAAATTTTTAATTTCTAGTCATATCTTGTACACTGTTATATTCTGTATTTGCATGTGTGTGTTGTAATAATTAGTTTTAATTATTTATTTATTTTCGCTGCATATATTTTCAAAACGTGTAAACACGTGTATTGCACCAAGACGATCCTAACAGTGGTATCAGAGTTTGATAGTGCAAGGCATACACATAAAATAATTTTACGTGATATAGTTAGTTGTAAATTTAATTAAGAAAATTTTTAATTTAATTTAAAATTTTTAATTATAGAAATTTCTTAATTGGTTAGAAAATTTCATATTAGGAAAATTATTTCCTAATTAATTAGATTTTCTTAATTAAGAATTTTATTTCCTAAAAAAATATTATGATTTGATTTAAAATTTCTAATTATAGAATTTTTTAATAAATTTAAAAATTTGTTTCCTAATTAATATGATTTTCTTAATTATAATTATATTTTTTAAAATAAAATATGTGATTAGATATGAAAAATTATTTTCTAATCTAATTAAAGAATGTTGATTCGTGAAATCAAATTCTTAATCATATTTTATTAAATAAAATTTATAATAATTATAGCTGAAAATAGTCATGATTAATTGTATTAATTATGCTATATCATAACATTTGTCATGATTACTTGTATTAATTATGTCATGTTATTTATTATCATGTCATATAGATAATTCGATTATTGCATGAAAGGAGAATGAGACTTAAAAACCCTTTACAAAATTATTAAGGCTAACACCTTCTGCTAATATGGTTAAAACTAGAGTTTGTTTCCTTGTTTGGGTTGTTGGACTCTCTCCAAGTCCGATATGTTCAAACCATCAAAATATGATCTCACAATTAGCGGGCTGGCTTTAACTTGAAGCATTGATTTGTTGAACTCTCTCCAAGGTCAATGTGGATAAAGGTGAAGTTGGGTATTATGCATATGATGTATATGCGTTAATGTGTTAACAACTAGATGTTTATGTAAATATTCAAGTAGTTAATAGCATAATGTGATAGTTAGGTATATGTGATACATAATCAGTATATGATACATACCACTGTAGTTAAGAATAGTTTGTTGGACTCTCTCCAAGGTTGTTTTTATCTATAGTAGATATCAACCCATTTGGATAGAACCTACAATCTTCCGAATTCAAAGTAAGGGCTCTTTAATTCATAAAATAAATGAGATCAATTAATTAACGTGTGTAAATACATTGTAAATTATCTCTTTAATATGCTCGATTGTATTTCTAGATTTAATTGATTACGCATGTTGTCTTTTAATTGCACATAATTTAGGATACCAACAATTTGACCGACCCTAACCTTTAGAACTGGTATATGAATTTGAGAATTATTCTCAAATTCGAAATTGCAAGTTTTATCTTGAGTCCGTAGGCATGTGATGCCTCATTCACTTGATGTATTTTTGTAAATGATTGTCATACTATTTCCTCGTCCACTCGAGTATTAGATATTGAGTACGACTCTTATATATGTAATAACATATAGGACCTAAGGAATAGTAAAAGACTCATCTTAGAGTTGCAAAATATTATTATGTTTTCATTTTGATAAAGAATACCATTTCCATTTCTTGTTTAATTAGAAAAGGGTTCCATTTGATTTTAGTAGCGATTACTGTTACCTAATTTTGAATGGAGTTCTTTATGAGATCGAAACATTGAGTAATAATATCTACATGTTAGATATTTCCAACGAGGCATTATATATCAAAACAAACATCAAGCGTGCTTGAAAAGATAATCAATTAACCTCCTACTCGTGGTATTATCATCTTGACCATATAAGTAAGAAACGCATGACTGAACTACAAAGGGTTGGCTGTTTAGAATCATTTGAATTACATTCATAGACATATGAATCATGCTTTAAAGGCAAGATGATTTAAATTACCTTTTATCGAAAAGGATGAACTAGTGGGAGAGTTGCTTGGCCTTATATATTGTAAAATCACAAAAATTAGGAGTTTATTTGTAAACAAATTAATCTTTAATAGTAAGGGTTTATGGAAGGTGAGATTAATTAAATTACTCTTGAGTGGATGGATTAATTAATCAAAGTCTTAATCATTTATTGGTATTAAGGGGTTAAGGGTTAATGGATCCAACCGTTAAGAAAGGATTAAAACTCGGAACAGTGCAAACCTTTCGCGATCGGCTTCTTTCCTTTCCCATCGCGATCTCCACCCGACACCACCATTGTGTTCTCGCCAACGCACGCATGCGCGTCTGCAGCTGGTGCCGACGACTCCGGAGCTAGGGCTGAGGAACTCCGATGACCAGAGGCTGGGTTGTTGGCACTTGGATCCCGCCAAAGAGGGAGGAAAGAAGGGGAGGGGCGACGACGGATTGAAGATAGGAAGAAGATCGGTGAGTGTTTTTGGAGATAGATTTCAGTTTGAGGTTGGTTCCTGAGTGAGATCTAGGTTTTCCTGATTTTCTTGCTTGATTGTGAGCTGGATTCTGATGGATGTTTCTTTTCCACAGCTTGTTGCTGTGAGATTGAACGCTTGCTGGATTTGGCCGGTTGGTGGGTGAAGCGACGAGCAAGGGAAAGACAAAAGGAAGAAGAACAGCAGGTATCATTTGATCTAAATTTAATCTTGATTGTGCTAGAGTGAGATTGGGTTTTGATTTGGGATGCCGGTGGTGATTCTGTTTTGGAACAGATCAGTGGACTTCCTTTGGGTTTCAGTTGCAAGGGAAGAAGAATAGGAAGGGAGTTGAACCGGAAGCTCACCTAGGGCAATTGATTCAATCAAAGGTGAGTTTCTTGTTGATTTCAATTTGATCGTATTGATTAGAAAATTTATAAGGGTTGCATGTAGTTACTGTTTAATTGAAGTGTGGATTGTTGTATAAAGTTTGTTGGATGTGATATTGATGATACTTTGTTCATGGGGTTAGTTTGGAATGTTGGAATTCGATTGAGCCGATTGGGGTTGAGTTGATGACTCGTTAAGGATTAACTACTGTTGGGTTAGGTTAAATTGGAATTAAACTAAGTATTGATGATTAAAATCCAGTATGACCTTAGTATGATTCTATCAGTTTAATTGTTGTAATTAGGAATATTGTTTATTCCTTTTGCAGGACCTTGACTGATTGGTGGTCTTGTATTTCTGGGGGTTCTATCGTTGACAGACATCTGACTCAGGTGGGTACCCTGTACTTGGTCAATATAGGTTTTCTATTCCAGTGCATGTGTTGTTATTATCCTGTTTATCCTGCTGATATCCATGATGGTTGAGTTAGTATCTAGTTGATACCTTTGAAAAATCATTGTTTGATACTTGCCATTGACCTTATGTTGATCTTTGATACCATGTTGATACTCTTGCTAGCTATATCATCTATCTTGTTGATACTTGTATGAATCGTTGTTTGATACATGTCATATGACCTCTGATGGATTAACTGTTGTATTATTGATCTATGTCGATTCTGTTGACTCATGTTGACTCCTGTTGAGCATGCTAATTAACTTTAGCTATTACATGTTGGGATGATCATCATGCATCCATATGCTAGTTATAGATGTTGTTGTTGTTGGCTCTTATCTAACACCGTATTGTGGTGGCACATGGGTAAGAAGTTGCACTATAGTTGGGTGCGACCAGGACTCGCTACATTGCCCTCCTGCTATAGTGCCACTCCCCACTTATTTTTAGTGGTCAGTGTGCAATATGTCCTGTTTGACGTCTCAATTCACTTCCCTAGGGGGGTGACTGGGGGTGGCGAGTGCAGACAGTGACTATGTCCCGTTTGGCACCTCAGATCACTGGCTGAGGGAGTGATTGGCGGTGGCGAGTGCAGACAGGAACATGCTTTTGATTGCGTTGGTAGATACATATTACATGCATTTGTTGGTAGGATTATTACATAGTTTACTTTATTCATATAGTTGTGACTCTTGCACTTGGTTGCTATGATTGTTGTACTGCGTGATATTTCATACATGATTAC
The DNA here is from genome assembly GCF_044706935.1 of Curcuma longa. NCBI lineage: Eukaryota > Viridiplantae > Streptophyta > Magnoliopsida > Zingiberales > Zingiberaceae > Curcuma > Curcuma longa. The sequence goes on from NC_133875.1 coordinate 1,104,765, forward strand.
ATGCTATGATTCCTATACCTGTTGTATAGTATGTTCTTCTTTTGTTGTATAAGTTGATATACCATGTTCTATACCTTGATACATGATACCTTGTTAATACCTGCTACTATGTACATGTTATTCACTTCTTCTATACATGTTTACTTTGGCTTGTACTCTTTTATGATTCCTGTTGTTTACCCTTACATTCACTTCATTCTTGTACCCACTGAGTATCTAATGCTCACTACCCAGACCATGGGGTTGATTTATTTTTTCCCCAGGTAGCAGATAGGTTTATTGGAGCTTGGAGATTCAGTTGGCTGGTTCCATTTCACTGCGTATGTGTTGGTTGTTGGATTTTATTTGGTTATGGTTATAGTTGTATTTCATTTCGGGACTTGTGTTGTGGACATGGACTGTAGTTGTGTTGGTCTTGTATTTATGGTTATTCATTTTATCGGATTTACGATGTTTTCGCTACGTGGATTTTTTCTATATATTGTTGCAAATTTGACGTTGCATGCATGAGTTAGTAACTGTGGACATGTAGGCCTTATATTATTCCGTTGTGTGTGTTGTGCTCTATTGTTGGACGTATAGTCCTTATTCCAGCTGCATGTGGCTGCGTATCATTGTATGTATTTACGAAATGTCATTGTTACAGGTGAGATGCTGCTGGAATTTTTCGGACGGCCTCCCAAGACGTGACATATATATTGTTGTATGTGGTCCAATGTCAACTTAAACACAAAGAGGTTATAACTACTTCATTGCCTTTATCGATGATTATTCACAATTTAGGTATATGTATTTATTGAAATAAAAATATGAGACCTTTGAAAAGTTCAAAGAATTCAGAATTGAAGTGCAGAAATAACTTGATAAGAGTATTAGAACACTTCGGCCCGATCGAGGTGGTGAAGACTTAAGTCAAGAGTTTCAAGATTATCTCAGAGACAATGGGGTATTGTCCCACTAGACTTCATCGTATACACCCGAGCGTAACGGTGTATTTGAGAGGTGAAACCAAACCTTGTTAGACATGGTAAGATTAATGATAAATTATGTAAATCTTCCCAAAATATTTTAGGCAATGCACTTGAGACAACTGTTTACTTGTTAAACAAAGTCCAAGGTAATCTTTGCTACTCCATACGAGATATGGAATAGTAAAACCTCACTTATCTTACTTGAAAATATGAGGTTGTCCTACTTATGTGAAGAGGATTGTATCAGATAAGTTGGAAGCTAAAATCTGATAAATATCTATTTATTGGATACCCTAAGGAAACGAGGGGTTACCAATTCTATTCTCTCATGGAACAAAAGTATTTGTTTCACGACCTACGGTATTCCTACAGGAGTTTCTCTTGCAAGAAACAGTGGGAGTAGAGTTGAACTTAGTGAAGTTCAAGAGACTCAAATAGACATTAATGAGACACCTAGTGAAGAACCATAACCGATTACTCATAGTGATGAACCATTGGCTGAACCTTTGGAAACACAGCCTCTTTGTAGATCCAGTAGGACGCACAATATTTCAGAGAAATATGGATTTCTCGTAAGTGAATCGAATGACGTATTACTCATCGAGGACAAGTAAACTATTGATTATGAAGAAATTATGAAAAGTTCAGAAAGGGATAAATGGTTAACAACCATGATGTTGGAAATGGATTTTATTAAAACCAAGTTTGTAACTTGGTAGAATATCCATTTTGATGAGGCAATCAAAGAGTTTGATTTCTCACAAAAGTTGATGAACCCTTTATGTATAAGGAGGTTAGTTGGAGTGCGATCATATTCCTATAATTATATGTTGATAACATATTACTGATAGGAAATGATATGCCTGTTCTATAGTCAATCAAACTATGATTAATAAAAAATTCTCCATGAAAGACATGAGAGAAGCGACCCATATCCTCGAGATTAAAATCTATAGAGATAGATCGAAGAGGTTGCTTGGTCTTTCGCAGTCTACATTAATAGACAAGGTGTCAAAAGCAGTTTAGCATGATTGAATCCAAGAAAGGTTACACCTTTCGAAGTCTACGTGTCCATGGACAAAAGACGAGAGGAGTTACATGAGTAAGATTCCTTATGCTTCAGCAATATAATCTATCATGTATGTTATGATGTGTATGAGACCCTATATATCATGTGCTCTGAGTGTCACGAGTAGATACCAATCAGATCCAGGAATGGGTCATTGGGAGGCTGTCAAGATAATTCTTAAAGTACTTGCGAAGAAATAAGGATTTATTCTTGGTACATGGTGAAGGTGATATGGTTATAAGCGGGTATACGGATGCCAGCTACCAGACAAACAAGGATGATTTTGAGTCCCAGTCTGAGCACATATTCACTTTAAATTATGGTGCAATAAACCATTATAGCTTTTGAAGCAACAAACGAAGCGGTTTGGATCAGGAAGTTCATTATTGAACTTAGAATGGTTTCGACCATTGTTGAAGCATTACTTGTTTACTATGACAACAATGGAGCAATCACGTAGGCGATGGAACCTAGGTCTCACCAACGATTCGAACATGTGCTTCGGCGATATCAATTGATCAGAAAGATCATTAGTAGAAGAGAAATACAAATCGAGAAGAATCTCACTGAAAGAAACCTTATAGATCCTTTAACCTCTACCTCAAAATAATTTTAAGGAACAAATAGAGGCACGTGATATTGGATAACATAGTGATAGACCTTAGGCTAAGTGGGAGTCTGTTATATTTTAGAGGTGTCATAGGGCAATCGCCTTATAGTTGCACTATTTATTAGATAAATAGAAATTCACTATTTGAGTACACATTCTCCATGTGTTTTATTGGATTTTAAACTCACTGAATGCCCGCAATATGATTCATAGCATGATAAAATTTATGATTGGATCACAATTAGTGAGCATCGCTACATGTGCAATTATGAATGTATTGAAATTATCCCTAATTGAGAAATTAATGAATACGGACGTCATCGATTCTATTGAGACTAGCACATTATAAATTCCTTAGTTTACTAAGAAACCGATCTCACTGCTGGAGATATTGGATATTGAGAGTTAAACGTGGATGCTAGTTAAAGGTAACTAGTTCATTGGAATGACCTACCTTCAGGCTTTATATAGTTGTATACAGATGTCAATGAAGATTTCAGTGCAACTTAAATACAAGTTTTCTTGGACTTGCAGTATTCAAGTCACCTTGGTCATAGAGGCTTATACTTTAACATCTTAAGTAGACATCTCCAATGAGGTGTGGACCTAGGATGATTGGATATAAGTCAAAGTGTCCCAAGGTGTTTGAATAGCCCACAGAGGATTCACTACTCTTTGTTAAAAGAGACGTATACCCTGTGATCGCTTGTTAAGTTTGTTACTAAAAATATTTGGCCAAAGTATTACATATCAAGAGTACGGTACTCTTGGACACATGTATAAGTAACTTAAATTCATAGGATAAGAAAGCAGTTTGGACTAGGTGTGACGTAATCAGGCTGATGGGGACTTACACATATAGACCATGTCCTGAACCAAGTGAGTATAAGATGGTGAAAGGAATGAGACACATCTCATTGTAGCTGCTGAAGGGTTTATAAATATTCTGGAATCAATCATTGATTTTTTGATCAATTAGGGATCATGATGTAATACTAGGTGCTACTCATGATCGTTCCATAATTAATGGTTAATTACGGACGATTAACATAACTGGGAACCTATTGGGTCACACGCACTACAGGTTCTCTTAAGGACTTAAAACTGTTAGGATCGGTTGGTTCGCTAGAGGGGGGGTGAATAGCGTTTTTCGATTCTTCTTGATTGTTTCTCTGCAAGAGTGTTAGCGGAAGCAAAATATAAAAGAGAAAACAATAGATCAACGCTAACCCGGTTTGTTTACTTGGTATCCACCTCCGCAGAGGTGACTAATCCAAGGATCCACACGCACGCACACACCCGATGCACTATGAATCTTCTCCTTCTCGAAAACCTCGAAGGCGGAGAAACCTTTACAACTCTTTCGATCTCCTCAAATATGATATGAAATAATGTTTTAGAGGAGAGGAAGAAAGCAAAGAATAGAGAACAAACACGTTCTCAAAAGAAGCACAAAGTAATGAAAGAATAGCAGAATTCTTAAGTTGATCTCGTGCATGCTTCTTTTATAAATCTTCATCATCAGTCGACTGCTGGCAGGGCCAGTCGACTGATGGCTTCAATCGGCAATAAAATTCCGCATTAAAGCGCATTAAATGCTTGACAATCTTCGCCAACGTTCAAATAGCAATCGACTGTTCCAAGACCAGTCGACTGGCATCAGTCGACTCACCATATACCAGTCGACTCACCATACACCAGTCGACTGCCCAGTCGACTCCTGTCTTCCTCTAGCTCGACTGATTTTTCTGTGTGCGTCTGATTTATGAGCAGTCGACTGCTGGCAGGGCCAGTCGACTAGTGAAGCTGAAAAATCCCATTTCAGCTTCTCTTGACCTAGATCTCGGCCTTCAAACACCTCCCATAGCCTCGTGCCTTCCCTGGATGCTCCATCATCCTTACACTAGCCTGAGATGCTTCCATCAGCTTCGTCATGTCAAGTGGACTTTTCTTGCCAAGACTACCCACTTGGACTTTTCCTTGCCAAGACTTCCCACTTGGACTTTTCCTTACCAAGACTTCCCACTTGGACTTTTCCTTACCAAGACTTCCCACTTGGACTTTTCTTTTGCCAAGACCAACCTTGGACTTTCCTTTGCCAAGACTTCCCACTTGGACTTTCCTTTGCCAAGACTTCCCACTTGGACTTTCCTTTGCTAAGACCACGCTTGGACTTTCCTGCAAACTTGCATCACACATGTTAGATCATAAGTATTGCCTAACTTTAAACATGGTTTAGCCAAACATTGAAACTCAATGCACTTGGGGCAAAGATTGCACCAACAAAAATGAGTTTGAGAATTTGATTCTCAATTCAAGAGAATAAAGTCTAGTTGGACCAGACAAAAGTAAAATGATAGACTTCGTCTTATGAAGACAGAATAAACAAAATTGATTTGATTCAAATTGAAAGTGGTTTGGTAAACCAAATGATTCGATGTTAAACCAAATTAAACCAACTTGGTTTAGTTCATATTGGAAATTGTTTGGCAAAATAAAAGAGATGAGGAGATTCATCTTGCGAAGATTAATTGAACAAAATTGGATTGGGTCAAATCGGAGGTCCTTTGGTTAGTGGACCAAGCAAACCAAGATTAGACCCGATTTGCTATAGTAACTTGAGATTGAACCCGGTCTAGTTCAACCCTTTCCTTTCTTTCTTCCAGTTCAAGCATGCGTGCGCCAACTCCTTTGGTTGACGCTCCGCTAACCCACGTGAGAAGATCACACTCGTCAATCCCCTATTCTGCCGAACCCGATGCAAACATCGTCGCACGCCCACGTCCAATGTCAAAAATCTAGTGGAGGAGGGGTTTTAAAGGAGGTTGAGCGTCGAGGGACGAGGCATGGCAAACCCTAGCATGACAGTCACCGTCCATGGCTCAAGTGTCGGCCCCTCTCCTTTCCCCAGCGCCATCTGCTGGAGAATCGTGTGTGGTGCTGGGTTTCTTCCTCGCAACGCCCATCGTTGCTTGACCACGTGAGAGGTGAGGTGTGGAGAACCTGAGAAAAGCCTAAAGTCGCGTTCCCTTCTTCTTCCTCCTCTTTGTTCATGACCACTTCCGACGTCGGTTAGGGTTGATCCGTCGCCGTCGCTCGTCGGAGATCGTCTCCGCCAAAAGAGAAGTTGAACACCGGTGGGTTCCCTTGCGTCGACCCCTCTTCCTCTCTTCTTGTGTTGTCGACTGCCAATGCCTTGTTTCTGGTTGCTGCTGTCGCTGGAAACTCACCGGAACACCACTGGATTAGGGCTGTCATTGTTGCTTTTGCTTCGCCGGAGCTGCTACTAGGTGGATTTGCCATCGGAGTGATTGTTGGATCAAGTTGTTTTAAGGTTTTTGCTCGTGAGAAGCCAATTGGGTGTTATTCCTCCTATTCTCCTGATCACGAGTGAGATTCCGACCAGTGTTCATTTTCACTCGTCGGTGCTCTTGTGAAGAGCCACCGTCGGCCAGTGAAGTGTTCATCAAGAACAACCATTGTTCGAGAAGAAACACTGTTGATAACTCTTGTGAAGACTTGTCCAATGGTGGTCAATCAACCTAGGTCGTTTGATGATCGTCTGCCAACTTTTCGAGAGCTTGTGAAGCTTCCGAAAATCATTCCATCAACGTCGAAAAGGTTCTGACTATTTTTGATTTAATTGGTGGTCAAGCGTTGACCACCAAAAATTACACTAGGAATATGATTTTCAGTGATAGCTAGAAATCCCAGAAAACGATTGCGACAAATATTGTTGTGTGTTTCCAAAATTAGGTTTTTCTCTCGATTCAATCGTTGTCGATTGTTGGCTAGTACCGAAGACGATGATGCGACTCATGACTTAAGAAGTCGTTTAGACGAGAGCTTGGCGTGGATCACCAATAGAGGCAAAACTTCGACAAGGGCTGCTCGATTGACGCCAATACCGCTCAACATCATCTACCAGGTACGCGTAGAATAAGTCATGTCTTGTACACTATTATATCTTGTATTTGCATGTGTGTGTTGTAATAATTAATTTTAATTATTTGTTTTTTCTGTTGTGCACATTTTTGAAACGTGTAAACATGCGCATTGCACCAGAGACGATCCCAACAGAGTTAATTCGAAGTTTCATACACCGGTTGTAAAAGTTAATATAATAATCCAATTCAAGAAGATAATTAATAGAAATTGAATTCCGTCTAATTTCAAGAACATAAAGGACATTATGTAGAAGCAAGGTACGCCCACCATGTAGGTTGAGTTTGCAAGTGCCAACTCCTTTGATTTCAATACAATAACCCAATCCAAGAAGACAATTAACAGAAATTAAATTCCGTCTAATTTCAAGAGCATAATGGACATTATGTAGAAGCAAGGTACGCCCACCATGTAGGTTGAGTTTGCAAGTGTCAACTCCTTTGATTTCAATCCTTGCATTTTTTCCTACATATGTCCATTTGTTGTCAACTGATATCCGATAGTATTCCATGAATGTAGCTCGCTTATGTACTACATGGTTTGTTACTCCCGAATCTATAATGTACACAGGATAAGAATCAATTAACAACACTGTACTAGCAACATTATGCTCATGAATGGAAGATAAACATGGATATACCTTTTTCAGTTTAGTACATTCTTGAGCAAAGTGACCCTTTTTCCACAGTTTAAGCAAGTCAGTTTGCTTTTAGGTTTCTTTCCATATTTATTTCCTTTGAATTGCTTCTTGTTTAGATCCAGCCCAGCAATGGCAGCACAAACTTCTTTTCCCTTTCCCTTCTTGGACAATTTTTTCTTATTCTTTTATCCAGACGTTCTAACAAAACCTCTAGTTACAAAAGCTTTCCAGAAATCCTTGTGGATTCAATTCTCTCCGCCTCCAGTTCAACATAATGTGAGACATCAGCAAAAGTCTTGATACTTTCATTGTGTGTTAGATTTTGTTTCATTGTCTCCCAAGAATCAGGAAGGGAATGCATTACTGCCTGAACTTGTTGTTCATCAGACAACTCATGACCAACAATCTTTAGCTCCCTAATCACATTGGCCATTTCCCTTTGATGTTGAGTCATAGACATATTCGGGTGTTTTTTGTAACTATCAAACTTAATTGTCACTTCTCAAAGCTTGGTAAGGCTTACTCCACTTTATTTTTCTCTAAGGACAACCCAGACAGCATGAGAAGAGGGTAATGACTCATACTCAAAAACTAAGTCATCTACTATTGAACTTATCAATATACTCTTAGCAGTAGAGTCCTTTTTCTTTCATGCCTTATAGACATCAATATCATGTCTATGCTGTGTTGTCAGACCATCAACAAGTTCTTCTATAATATGATTGACAGTCTACAGAACTTCTTGTTCCTCAAGAACATATCGTATCTTGAGATGCCATATCTTATAATTATCCCCATTTAATTTTCTCCTTTATTGAGTTCAGCTATGATATTTTTAGTAGTCATGATCTATTATAAATAAACACATTATTAGTTATTCAATGTAAATTATATGTATGTAATTTTTTTATTGACTCAATGCAAATCTGAGTTGTTATATAAAATCAAGTGATAACTATATTTTCACTCATCATTTGTATTGTCCAATCTAATCAACATTGATCAATTATATTACATACATCCCATTAAATGAACTAATCATTAAATGAACTAATCATGAAATGAACACATCATTAAATGAATTAATCATTAAATGAACACATCATTAAATGAACTCATCATTAAATTTAAGATTGTTAATACATATGTAAAATACCAAAGTTTTTGGGCTTATTTGTAAATAAGTCTAATTGGTTATTGGTTTATTGGATATTGGATCCTACCCTACCCGTTAAGCTAAACCCACCCTATAAGAAACCTACAGTACCTCTCCCGATCGCGACTTCCTCCTTGCGTTCTCCCGATCGCGCCTCCTCTCCTTGGTTTCTCCGATCGCAGTTTCTTCCTCACTCGCGAGCTCGCCGTGCTTCGCCCGAGCTTCTCCTTAGCTGATCCAACGCCGACTGTAGTCAGAGATCCTCGCCTCCGACAGCCACAGGCCTTACAGCTGCCGCCGTCCCGACGCCGCGCGAGTTCTCCGATCGTGAGTTGCAGCCGTCGATTGGCTCCCATCTTCTCCTTCACTCAATCTGAGTTCTTCCACTGCTGTTGCCGAGTTTCACTCCTCTCGATCTCGTGCGACGCCGTCGCATTTTCCCGATCTGTGCCGAGGTCGATCTTCTTCTTCCTCGCCGTCGCTAGATCTGGAGTTCTTTGGCCGATCCGCCGGCAATACAAGGGATTTGCTGTGGTAGTTTGGACTGGCGATTTCTGTTATCCTTCGCAACCATCGGAGCTCACTGCTCGTCTCCATCCCACCGGAAAAGGGCAAGGTAATGACCTTGATCTTCTTTGTTTCTCCTCTCTGTTTTCTATTTACTGTTCTTGGATGGCAGGAGACGGATAGAGGGGTGGAGTTTCGGAATATTGAGTTCTTCGATCGTATTCTGCCTTGGTGATTGCTACGGTGTGTTTTAGTTTCCTCATTGGTGGGGTTTGATTGAATGGAGCTTTGATGTCGTTTTGTGCAGATTGAGAGGAATGTTGGCTTGAAACCAAGGGAAGGAGAACAAGGTTGTGTTCGAACAGTGTTGGATTAAAGGTAAGAGACTGATTGTGTTTTCATTTGGGATTATATGTTGTTAGATCTGGATATATTGAGTGGATTTAGACTGATTTGTTGGGGAATCCAGATTGGTGAATTCTGTTGCTAGGTGAAGAGGGATAGAATCTGATCAGATCGGTTTACGAGGTAAGGCTCTCCTTGTTGGAATTGGTTTATCTGATCGAGTCAGATTTGATGGATAAATAGAATGTAATGGATTACGTTATTTAGGATTTATTAGTAATGTTGGATTAACCCTAGACTTAGTTAGGATTTCCTTTTTAGTGTTGTTATACATTCTGGTATTTATGAACAGTGACTTTAACCGCAGGACTTTGATTCGATTAGTGTTCGGTTGCGGTTATTTGGGATTTCTCTGCGTTATACGCAACCTATCTTGGCAGGCGGGTACCTTGACTTATCCTCATAGATAGGTCTTTATGATATGTGTAATTGCTAGCTATCAGTATGCATGCTTCTGTTCACATTTGTATCTCTTGATACCTTGATCTGTTTCATACCAGTTATTGTTGTTATCTGATAGTATTAGATACTTATGCACATTATGGATATCGGTTAGTCATTATCTTGAGATCATCTGATACTTGCCATGTTGCTTATCTGATACCTATTGAGTTGATACTACCTGATACCTGTTCATATGCTTTAGTTTGGTTTATCTATTTCTGTATCGGTGTTTATGTTAGACTTGAGATTTTACCTCACTCTGATTATGGGGGCATATGACATGGACTGGTAGATGGATAGGTGGTGCATGGATCATACTGATGGATATGCATTTGGATATATGCTGCATGGACTAGTGTCATACATCATGCTTGCATATATTGCATAACTGACGTGCGGGATTCCATTGTTGTTGAGTCCGGCGTCAGTTACATGCGGGCTACCAACCAAAGGGTGTGTGTAATTGCATGTCTTGTGATCATCTGCTCCTGCTCCTATTTTAGTCGAGTCGCTCCTATTATAGTTGTAGCACAGTTCGAGCCCGTCACTCGTATATGATTTACACACACACTCCACTCATGGGTTAGTGGAAACCTTTAGGTTGGTGCATACTTGCCCTGATCAGGAGCTTCCGCTAGGCCACCCAGGATAGTGGTTTCATAGCGTGATAGCATTCCAGGGATCCCTCCTCTGTCATTGTGACCAGGAGATGAGAGCTTGCTCGCCCACTTATGATTTGGGTACCAGGATAGGTGTACACCTAGAGGACATCCTGTCCACTCGGTCACGCAGGAGCAGTGACGACAGAGTGCACAGAGGTCACAGCCCTACCCACGCGACTCCACCACTGTGGATGAGTGATCTGACGGGTTAGATTCCCACGCGACCTCGCCACTAGAGGGGTGACCGGTCTGACTGGCGTCAGGGGTGACCAGGACATGCATTGCATCATGTGCATACTGCACTATTGCATTTGTTTGTGATTGTTGCACTTGTTTGATGCACTTGGATGACATGCATGCACAGGATACCTATGTGTTGGTTTGGGGATTTCCTTTCACCTTACTATTGTTTATCGGACTCTGGTATGTACAGATCTACTGTTATTCAGTTTTCTACCTTATTTACCTTCCAGTAGACTGTACAGCATGTTATTACTGTTGATAGCTTTATACACATATCTGCTAGATACCCGCTGAGTTTCTTTTGGAACTCACCCCGTTTACCTGTATGTTGTTTCAGGTTGATGCCGTCTGGAGAGCTGCACTGCTAGTCCCGCACCTTGCGTTTTGTTTGGATTTCCTTTTTGTTACGTTATCCATGTATTGGACTATGTAGCCTGTTTGGACCTGTTTTCCATTCGAGTATTTGTTTTCCGCTGATTCGAAGCTTTGGTTTTCCGTTATGAGTTACTTATACGGACTTTTCGTGATGGATATACTATTTGCATGTGTGGTGATGTTATTAGTGGCCCTGAGGGTCACTTTGTCTTCCTATTTCTTATCTATATAAATCCATAGCATGTTATGGATCATATATGTGTGTATGTATTCAGGGAAAGTCCATTGTTACAGGGGAGATGCTGCCGAAATTTCTCGGAAAGCCGTCTCCCGGGGCGTAACATTTATTTAGTGGTATCAGAGCGTAGTTTTACGTTCTTTTCGGCTTGTTGGATTTGTGGGATTTTTTCGGTATTTTCGGACTTTTGGGTTGTTGGATTTGTGACTTTGCGTTTCGGTGTTTACGCATTTTCGGAGTCATATGGTGATCAGATCATGGGACTAAGCAGTGGCAGAACATCTCCAGACAGCAACAGGTAAAAATTTTTAATTTAGAAATTTGATACGGGTTGTAATATATGGAGTAATATTATAAACAGATATGTCACGCGAAGAACGTGCTCTTGCGCGCGGACGTGGACGACCACGTAAGAGGATGTACGACTTTATGACGGTCGATCCACCAGATGGATAGTTTTCGTATGAGATTTCGAGCACCTCAGGCTCAAAATCTCTATGGATTTCTTCTTCGGACCCATTATTGGATTCTGTAGAAATTGGGTGATTTGACAGATTTTTATGGAAAGTAGGTTGGGATTCACTCTCATTATGATTACTCTGATTATATCTACGAGAGACTTGTTAGAGAGATTTTGGAATAAGTAGTTTCGGTGGACGCAATTAATTTGGTCCAAATTACCATGGTGGCAGATAGATATCAATGGGGGAAGATATTGGTGATGATCTGAAGTATTTAATAATCATATAGTGCTTTTAAGAAGGATTGGAAATCTGCCTTTAGATGATTGAATCGATGGTAGAAAGCTTGAGGAATGTACTCTGATTAAGATAAAAGATATATGGAGTAAATAAAATCGTAATAATATGCCTCAGTGGCAGACTTAGACCAGCTGCAGCAGCCTCTGGCAGCTCTATTATTCCCACTATTGCCAGAGACTGGACGGATTCACGCTGTTACCAGACAGGAGGCACAGCGAGCCGATGGATTGGTTTTCAGTGGTACGATTTATATATATGCATTTACTGCTGATATGCTAGTAGACACAGGTAGTTTGTATTATTTTATATCTCGTATCTTTATGAGAGAAATGGATAGATTACCTACTCTTAGGCAGCAGCAGTTGGAGCAGTATTCCTACCACTAGATTTTGGGGAATAGATTAGAGGTCACTCATGGATTGGTGACAGTTTATCATGCCACAGGATTGCCAGGCGAGGGTGGTTACATTTCGATCCTCCTAACCAACCCTCGTGGGATTTCACTGGCATCAGAGGCGACGGTATATCTACGATTTCTGCGATGCAAGCGCAGAAGCTTCTGTCACATGGCTGTCAGGGTTTTCTGTTATCTATGATCAGCAGTGACAGCAGCAGTAGCTCTCAGCTCTCCGACGTTCCAGTAGTCCGAGAGTATCCAGATGTATTTCCAGATGAGCTACCTGGCTTGCCTCCCAGAAGGCAAGTAGATTTTACTATTGAGCTGATTCCGGGGACAGCACCGGTATCGAAAGCTCCATATCGTATGGCACCGAGGGAGTTGGACGAGCTAAAGGTCCAGCTCCAAGAGTTACTGGATCGGGGTTTCATCAGACCGAGTGTTTCACCATGGGGTGCTCCAGTGCTGTTTGTCAGAAAGAAAGATGGTACTCTGAGGTTATGCATAGATTACAGACAGCTGAATGCAGTGACCGTCAGAAACAAGTACCCTTTACCACGGATTGAGGATTTATTTGATCAGCTTAGAGGCACATCAGTGTATTCTAAGATTGATCTGCGTTCTGGATATCATCAGATGAGAGTCAGAGATTCAGATATTCAGAAGACGGCATTTCGTACCAGATACGGTCATTACGAGTTTTTGGTAATGCCATTTGGGCTTACCAATGCTCCAGCGGTGTTTATGGATCTGATGAACCGCATTTTTCTGGAGTATTTAGACCAGTTTGTTATCGTCTTCATCGATGACATTTTGATCTACTCTCGTTCCGAGGAGGAACATGCACAGCATCTTCGCATAGTTTTGGAGATTCTCAGACGACACAGCTTATATGCGAAGTTTAGCAAGTGTGCATTCTGGCTATCATCAGTCGGTTTTCTGGGACATGTGGTTTCTAGTGGCGGTATATCAGTAGACCCCCAGAAGATCGAGGCTGTTACCAGTTGGGAGCAGCCGAAGACAGTTCAGGAGATCCGCAGTTTTCTGGGCTTAGCGGGATATTACAGACGGTTTGTTGAGGATTTCTCCCGCATTGCGATGCCACTGACACGTCTTACTCGGAAAGGCGTGAAGTTTGTATGGACCGAGGATTGTGAGACCAGCTTCCAGGAGCTGAAGCGGAGGTTAGTGACAGCACCCATACTGGTATTACCCTCCGGAGAGGATGGTTTTGTACTATACACCGACGCATCTCTTCAGGGTTTGGGCGCGGTGTTGATGCAGCACGGGCGGGTAGTTTCTTATGCTTCTCGTCAGCTGAAGGAGCATGAGAAGAACTACCCAGTACACGATTTAGAGCTGGCCGCCATCATCTTTGCTTTGAAGATCTGGCGACACCATTTGTATGGCATTACATTTGAGATTCTTACCGATCATAAGAGTCTCAAATATCTGTTTACCCAGAAGGAACTCAACCTCCGACAGAGGAGGTGGATGGAGTTCCTGAAGGATTACGATTGCACTATTGGCTACCATCCAGGGAAAGCCAATGTGGTCGCGGATGCACTTAGCAGGAAGTCCAGAGGGACTTTGGCTTGTCACAGAGCATTGGTCACAGAGTTGGTTCAGGGATTTTCTGAGTTGGGCCTTGAGGAGCAGAGTCAGACAGAGCAGGGGATTCTAGTTACTATGGTTGCTCAGTCTTCTATCAGGACGAGGATCAGAGAGGCTCAGGCTGGTGATCAGCATCTGCGGTTTATTGACAGTCAGATATCCTCTGGACAGCAGACTGAGTTTACCCGAGATGATGAGGGTGTGATATATTTTCGAGGTAGATTATGTGTTCCTGAGTCTCACCCAGTCAGAGAGGAGTTACTTCAGGAGGCTCATCGCTCTCGTTTTGCTATCCACCCAGGCGGGACCCGTATGTACCGAGACTTGAGACGGGCCTATTGGTGGAATGGCATGAAGAAAGACATCGCGGATTTTGTAGCGAGATGTCTTGTGTGTCAGCAAGTGAAGGCTGAACATCAGAGACCGGCTGGATTATTACAGCGGATACCCATTCCTGAGTGGAAATGGGATCATATCACCATGGATTTTGTGGTGGGATTGCCGAGGACACGACGAGGCCATGATGCGATTTGGGTGATCGTTGACCGATTAACCAAATCCGCACATTTCTTAGCGATCCGGAAGACTGATTCTCTGGATCGACTGGCAGAGCTATATAGCCGTGAGATTATCAGACTGCATGGTATTCCTTTGAGTATTATATCAGATAGAGATCCCCGGTTTACGTCCCGGTTCTGGCAGAGTCTGCAGCAGGCCATGGGCACGCAGCTCCGATTTAGTACAGCGTTCCATCCACAGACAGATGGACAGTCTGAGCGGACCATACAGACTTTGGAGGATTTGCTGAGATCATGTGTTATGGATTTTGGGGGCGGCTGGGAGGATCATTTACCGTTAGTGGAGTTCGCCTACAACAACAGCTATCATTCGGCTATTCAGATGGCACCGTTTGAGGCGTTGTATGGTAGGCCTTGTCGGACACCGACACTTTGGGAGGAGGTTGGTGAGACCCAGCTGCTTGGACCCCAGAGAGCTCAGCACGAGGCAGAGTTGGTCCGTATTATCAGACGTAGGATGTCAGAGGCACAGGATCGCCAGAAGAGTTACGCAGACCGGCGACGACGACCTTTGGAGTTCTCTACTGGTGACCATGTTTTCTTGAGAGTTTCACCCACGAAAGGGGTGAAGAGATTTGGCCTCCGAGGTAAGCTAGCTCCGCGTTATATTGGACCTTTCCAGATTCTGGAGAGAGTTGGAGCCGTAGCTTACCGTTTGGCACTACCACCATCATTGGCCGGAGTTCATGATGTATTTCATGTATCCATGTTGCGTAGGTATGTATCTTACCGTCTAGCTCTACTACCATCATTGACTGGAATATATGATATAGTTATGTATCCACTGTGCGTAGGTATGTACCGGATCCAGCACACATTTTATCTGATGTATCAGTAGCTATTCAGCCAGATGCTACATACGAGGAGGTTCCGGTACGGATATTGGATCACCAGGAGCGTCGGTTGCGGAACAAGACGGTCCGACTTGTCAAAGTCGGATGGCAGCATCACACCGACGAGGAGGCTACCTGGGAGCTTGAGGATACGATGCGAGCTAGATATCCCCACTTGTTTACCTGAGGTATGGGAGTTGGTTTCGTTTCGTTTCATGTTCAGCATATATATACTACTTAGTTGTTGTTAGTATAGGCTGTTCGAAATAACGAAAATTTGGGGACCAAATTTTTATTAGTGGGGGAGAATGTAAAATACCAAAGTTTTTGGGCTTATTTGTAAATAAGTCTAATGGGTTATTGGGTTATTGGCCTTCGCTCGCTGCGAGTTCAGCCGACTGCTGTTGCCGAGTTGCTTCCTTCGATCTCCAGTGACCACCGCGCGGTCTTCGCCGGGCTGGCAGGTGATCGAGGTCTTCCGTCGCCTGCCGTTCGTCGCCGCAAGGAGGCAACGCTCCGACCGGAAGTTTTTCTTAGTGCTGAGGGATTTTCTGGAGCAGTAAGTCTTAGCGATTTCTGTTACCCGATTGATTCGACAGCCATCGGAGCTGAGCGCTTGTCTCCATTCAGGGAATTTGGAAGGTAATAACCTTGTTGTTCTTGTTAGTTTCTCTATTTTGGATTTACTGTTCTTGGATGGTAGGATTCGGATAGGAGTTTCGGAAATTGGGTTCTTGATCGTATTCTGCCTTGGTGATTGCTATGGTGTTTTCGGTTTCCTTATTGGTGGGGTTTGATTGAATGGAGCTATTATGTTATTGTGCAGAGGGGAAGGAATGTTGGTTTGAAACCAAGGAAGGAGAACAAGGTTGTGATCGGACAGTGTTGGATTAAAGGTAAGAGGTTGATTGTGTTTTCATTTGGGATTATATGTTGTTAGATCTGGAATATTGAGTGGATTTAGACTGATCTGTTGGGGAATCCAGATTGGTGAATTCTGTTGCTAGGTGAAGAGGGATAGAATCTATCAGTGGGATTTACGAGGTAAGGCTCTCCTTGTTGGAATTGGTTTATCTGATCGAGTCAGATTTGATGGATTAATAGAATGTAATGGATTATGTTAATTAGGATTTATTAGTAATGTTGGATTAACCCTAGACTTAGTTAGGATTTCCTTTTTATGTTGTTATATATATGTTATTGATGAACAGTGACTTTAACCGCAGGATTTTGATTCGAGTATTGATTCGGTTGCGGTTATTTGGGATTCTCGACGTTATACGCAACCTATCTTGGCAGGCGGGTACCTTGACTTATCCTCATAGATAGGTCTTTATGATATGTGTAATTGCTAGCTATCAGTAATGCATGCTTCTGTTCACATTTGTATCTCTTGATACCTTGATCTGTTTCATACCAGTTATTGTTGTTATCTGATAGTATTAGATACTTTATGCACATTATGGATATCGGTTAGTCATTATCTTGAGATCATCTGATACTTGCCATGTTGCTTATCTGATACCTATTGAGTTGATACCACCTGATACCTGTTCATATGCTTTAGTTTGGTTTATCTATTTCTGTATCGGTGTTTATGTTAGACTTGAGATTTTACCTCATTCTGATTATGGGGGCATATGACATGGACTGGTAGATGGATAGGTGGTGCATGGATCATACTGATGGATATGCATTTGGATATATGCTGCATGGACTAGTGTCATACATCATGCTTGCATATATTGCATAACTGACGTGCGGGATTCCATTGTTGTTGAGTCCGGCGTCAGTTACATGCGGGCTACCAACCAAAGGGTGTGTGTAATTGCATGTCTTGTGATCATCTGCTCCTGCTCCTATTTTAGTCGAGTCGCTCCTATTATAGTTGTAGCACAGTTCGAGCCCGTCACTCGTATATGATTTACACACACACTCCACTCATGGGTTAGTGGAAACCTTTAGGTTGGTGCATACTTGCCCTGACAGGAGCTTCCGCTAGGCCACCCAGGATAGTGGTTTCATAGCGTGGTAGCATACAGGGATCCCTCCTCTGTCATTGTGACCAGGAGATGAGAGCTTGCTCGCCCACTTATGATTTGGGTACCAGGATAGGTGTACACCTAGAGGACATCCTGTCCACTCGGTCACGCAGGAGCAGTGACGACAGAGTGCACAGAGGTCACAGCCCTACCCACGCGACTCCACCACTGTGGATGAGTGATCTGACGGGTTAGATTCCCACGCGACCTCGCCACTAGAGGGGTGACCGGTCTGACTGGCGTCAGGGGTGACCAGGACATGCATTGCATCATGTGCATACTGCACTATTGCATTTGTTTGTGATTGTTGCACTTGTTTGATGCACTTGGATGACATGCATGCACAGGATACCTATGTGTTGGTTTGGGGATTTCCTTTCACCTTACTATTGTTTATCGGACTCTGGTATGTACAGATCTACTGTTATTCAGTTTTCTACCTTATTTACCTTCCAGTAGACTGTACAGCATGTTATTACTGTTGATAGCTTTATACACATATCTGCTAGATACCCGCTGAGTTTCTTTTGGAACTCACCCCGTGTACCTTTATGTTCTTTCAGGTTGATGCCGTCTGGAGAGCTGCACTGCTAGTCCCGCACCTTGCGTTTTATTTGGATTTCCTTTTTGTTACGTTATCCATGTATTGGACTATGTAGCCTGTTTGGACCTGTTTTCCATTCGAGTATTTGTTTTCCGCTGATTCGAAGCTTTGGTTTTCCGTTATGAGTTACTTATACGGACTTTTCGTGATGGATATACTATTTGCATGTGTGGTGATGTTATTAGTGGCCCTGAGGGTCACTTTGTCTTCCTATTTCTTATCTATATAAATCCATAGCATGTTATGGATCATATATGTGTGTATGTATTCAGGAAAGTCCATTGTTACAGGGGAGATGCTGCCGAAATTTCTCGGAAAGCCGTCTCCCGGGGCGTAACACAAGTTTGTTAACACATAACATACTCTGCTAACTCATAACATAATCAACTCCAAGAAACTAGATAGGTCACTACTGCTCCTACTAGGATAGACACTAGCGTAGTAGCAATCAACATAATCCCTATATTTCTTGACTCAATGAGGGCATTCTCAAGCAAACCGACTTTTTGATTCTTTGAATCCACATTTGGATTCTCTTCTGGATCTACCTTAATTTCTTCAGGATCCTCTCGGGAAGGTGTTTCATAACTATCCACATAGACTAGATGTTGAAATAACTCTTTTTTCATCTCCACATATGTGATGCGCCCTTTATAGTGCCCCATATATGGTGTGCTACTTCATTGAGGCATTTCGGTAGTGATTGAACAAGGCCAGATCCGATAATTATCCAGGACAGGAAAATCCTGTTGCTCGAGTCTTCAGAATAAATTATCAAGTCTTCCCATGTGTCCTCTAACTCCATAAACAGGATCATATACTATCTCTTCAATAGCCTTCCTCAGTTTATTTTGCAACACATCACGACGAGTTATAGTCCATATTATCTGTGCCATCTGAAATTGAAATTAACATAGGCAGTACAAAATTAACTAACCAGTAACAAAACTAGTTCATTTCAATTCAAAATAGGCATATAACTAACACACTAAGAACATATATAAAAAAATCAAGAAAAATAAATTTTCTCAATTTTAGGAGCTCTAGTCGACCCAATCAACTACTGTATCCAGATTCTAAATGGTCCATGTGTGATTGACTCCTCCTGAGCACCCCAAGCACTACTGCACTTCATTTGCTTGAGTCCGATAAAAAATAGACTCTTTAAGTTAAAGTCGAATCCGAGTAGGTTCATCTTGGACAACTCGGCTAGCATTCGCACTTAGCAAATCTGAGTCATGCTGTTAACCAAGTTCAAGTACCCACTCAGCATACACCAGTCGCTCGATTTGCGAACAATGCTGACTTTATAAGTCAGCCAAGTCCAAATTGTTTAATTTTGAGTCTGAGTTCAATTCATCATCCCGAGTCTTATTCGACATCCTCGTGCCAAAGTCACTCTGCATGACTCGATAGTCGCGCCAAACCATTTGATAATTGTTCTCTTGAGTACCAAAGTTGATGCAAGAGGATCCAAAGATTTGTATTACTAATTTTAATAATTTTTACTTTTAATAATTTTTAAAGTTTTAGTATTTAGAGTAGTTTTAAAATTTTTATTAGTTTTGAAATTTTTTTATTTTTTATTATTTTAGGATTTTTAAGATTTTAAGTCCATTAAGAAATTTTTCTTTCTATTAGAATTTTATCTTTCTTTTATAAGTTAGGGTTTTGAGTCTATATAAACATCTTATGAGTTGATATTTAGGGAGAAGAAGTTTTTGATTTAATAATATTTTTGGTAGTGTCATTTATTTCCCTATCTCTTGGTATTCTTTCAAATTAACATGTTTTAGAAGATTATTTTCAGTATTCATAGTTGAACTAACGGATTCAATATTGCCCGTAGGATAATCACTATTCCACCCGGCGTCAGTTGGTATCAGAGCTCTCAGATCTGATGGGTCATTATCGTGGTTGTGATCGTGGTCGTGATAGGCAGATTCTAGCTGAGGAAGTCTCGCACCGTGATCGTAGCACTCGAGATGAGATACTTCAAGATCTACAGAGACAAGTCACAAAGTTATTCCAACGTCTAGCGGTGCATGATCATAAAGGTCGTAAGTTCCTTTATTCCCCTTTCGAAAAATCATTAATTTCTAATCAAGGAGAGATGCCGAAGCACAAATTTGATTTCGAGGGATACCAAATCAACACTCCGCCACCTATAACTTCAAGAAAATTTTGGCTCCACAACCCCTCTACATTCTCCCTTCCTCCTGCGACAAAGACAACCATGATGATGGGGATCTTGGCAACATTAAGTATGATCAATCCTACTCTCTCGATTGTCCAATCACAAGAGGCGGTGAAAATGACAACAAGATTGAAATATTTGGTGATCTAGTTTATGATGTTGCTGATGAAGAGCAGATAGAATTAGACGAAGCATTGATTGAAGACCAGAAGCTCACTTTGTCCGACGATAATCAATAGCCTGGTTTAGCTATCAACGAAGCCTCAATTTCCATCGTCTCATCTTGCATTGATTCGGCATCCTAATTTATTCATCATGATAAAAACGAGACCAAGTCAACTGGTGAGCCAATATACGACTAGGATGAAATTATCGATGAAATAGTTGGTGATCCAATTCTTAACCTCGGCATTAATGTTGGCGAGTTGCTCAATCAAGCCCTTATCAATGCTTTCGGATGTGCCAACACTTTTACTACACAGGAGGCTTCTCCTTCAAAGAAAGCACCAAGCCTTGTCCAGAACTTTATTGATCATTCAAATGATTTAGCTTCAATAGAAATGATGCAGCAACAAACAGATTTATCTAAGGATATAAAAAATACAAATACTTTAGTTGTATTAGAAGGACATGAGCAAATATAAATAGAAATTTCAACTAATAGAACCAAAGAAATAGTAGATGATTGTAAATTAAATGAAGGCATTCTTGTGGAAGAAAGAAATCAAGGGAAGCTAGCTATACTTCAATAATATCCCCCTCTTCAGTACATATGTCTTGCCAATCTTTTTTCTCAAATTTCATGTCAACTAATTTGCCAACTTCAATTACTGTACATGCACCAATTTCTTTTTTGACATCCTACGGAAGGATTTTGGAAGGCGGAGCTCCGAGCCTCAGTCGTTGTGTTACTTGGGATGTGGGTAGCGGCTTATCGGATCCGCTAGGCCTGTCTCTAGTAATCATGGGGAAGGTGGTGGTGACAAAGACGGTGGTAAGCGCTATGACTGCTCGTGCAGTGGCGGTGCTCGTTGTGCGCCACTGTATGTGTTGTTCAAGCTTGTGATTGTGAGTCATTGCAGTGATTAAGGAGCTAGAGGAGCAGGTTGCTTCGCCTATCTGAACGTTACGACAAGTAGCAGATACGATGACAAGAGAGATGATGATGGATTCTACCAAATTGAAGTTAGAGGATCTTCCTCCTAGACGACCACCTGATACTATTATAAACTCGACAATGAGTTCTTTTAACCTGGGATGACTGATGCAGGAGGATCCGAAGATTTTTATTACTAATTTTAATAATTTTTAAAGTTTTGGTATTTAGAGTAGTTTTGAAAATTTCTATTAGTTTTAAAATTTTCTATTTTTTTATTAGTTTAGGATTTTTAAGTCCGTTTAGGATTGTTAGAATTTCGAGTCTATTAAGAAAATTTTCTTTCTATTAGGAATTTGTCTTTCTTTTACAAGTTAAGATTTTGGGTCTATATAAACATTTTATGAGATAATGTTTAGGGAGAAGAAGTTTTTGATTTAATAATATTTTCGACAGTATCAATTATTTCTCTATCTCTTAGTATTCTTTCGAATCTAACATGTTTTAGAAGATTATTTTTGGCATTCGCAATCAAACCAATGGATTCAATAATTCCCGCAGGATAATCGCTATCTCGTCCAGCATCAAAAGTACTCGACTGATCGAGTGAGAGTAGATTGTCGAGTTTCGAGTGCAAGCTTAGTCCTCTTCATTAAAACTAATCAAATTGGACTTATGCCTAAACTCAAATGAGTTTTTTTAAACCGTATTCTGTTTTATTTCAATTGAAATAGTAAAAGAAAATATAGCATCTATTTCAATCCAATTGAAATAGAAACCTTTTAATCATTACTCATGAGAGTAATTTGATTTT
Source organism: Curcuma longa (assembly GCF_044706935.1). NCBI lineage: Eukaryota > Viridiplantae > Streptophyta > Magnoliopsida > Zingiberales > Zingiberaceae > Curcuma > Curcuma longa. The sequence goes on from NC_133875.1 coordinate 1,126,966, forward strand.
TTTTGTGTGAACAGTACCAATGCTGTTCATATTTGTTAGATGTCGTTTTTTCACATGTTACTGTTCATCTCAAAAATATTTTTTAAATCAACATGTTACTATTCATCTCTAACTATTTTTTAATAATAATGAACGGTAAAAAAATTCACGTGAATATTAAAAAAATACATGAACAGCATCTATATTGTTTTAATGTTACTGTTCATACTTTTGTTAACAACATAATCACTATTCATGAAAATAGTAATTTTATATTTATTTATTTATTTTCTCTTCATGAATACTACTATTACTATTCTTCTTTTTTTTTTGCATGAAGCTTACTGTTTATTTTTTTACATGCACGCATAGTATTATTACTGCATGAACAGTAATATTATGAAATGATGAGCAATATTTTACCTTATGAACAATACTATACTATCCTCTCTCTCTCTCTCTCTCTCTCTCTCTCTCTCTCTCTCTCTATATATATATATATATATATATATATATATATATATATATATATATATATATATATATATATATGGAACCGCAATATGTACATAATCGAACATGTATATCAAATCTATTTGATCTTAAGCATATTGGTCATGAGATAATCAAAAAATAAAATCATGCATTCAAAATCTACTGCTCTGATACCGTGTTGATTTGAATGCATGAATTATTAAACAAAAATGGTAAACACTTACTACGATTCTTTGTCGATCTTGCTCTTCGTATTTGTCGTCGGAAGATTGTTACGGATCCAACAATCCTTTGCTATTCAAGAACCAAATCCCTTTTGACAACGGATGTTCCTCCTCCAGAGAGATTTTTGCAAAACGCACAACTTTCAAAAAAATTCTGCAGTCCCTCTCTGAAACTTGGACACACACTTTTATAAAGAAGGGAGAGTAGTGGGATAAGTTATGAGGCAAGTGGGCAGTTTGGTAATTGCTCACATTTCCCACTACTCCCATTACCAACACTAAGGCAACTTCATCCAAGCCCTAGTTCTAACGATTATCCCACTATCCTTTTCCTTTTCATATACCTTCTGAAGGCGGGGAAGCCTCTTACAATTTGATTTTACAACAAACACAAGCGATATAAGTATACAAATACAAATGAAAAGCGAAAATAATTTTACACAATAATCTTTTCTTTGCTTACTCATACATCGCTTTGGAATACCTCTTGGTGGTGGAAAATATAGCAACACTTGCCTCCAATCTCTCAAGAACTAACGCTGTCAATTTGCCTCAAAATCCTCTTTTAGGGTTGGTTGATGTTCGCCTAACAATCGATTGACCTTACTCATCAACCTATTATCACATCAAATCCGACAGTTTACACTTACAGAATGACTCTTTTTTACTTAACTAATCAATTAGTGAGTTACACCAATCGATTGCTTGCTTCTAGTCGAACTGGCCAGTTGATTTGGGAAGCTTTTGTTAGTTCCTGTAGTTCGATCAATCGATTGCTAAACCCTAGCAATCAATTGTTGTGCTTATCAATGGATTGATGAACCTCATCAATCGATTGATCACGCAGCAAACCCTGAATTTGAGGTTTAGGATTTACCAATCAAATGCTACATATCATCAATTGATTGCTTGACACAATCAATTGCACATAGCAATCAATTGCTCAGGTAGAAAACCCCCTTTTTAGGGTTTAGAGTTTTCTAATAGATTGCTGCTACTTCCTGACAATCAATTGCTACCTATTTTCAACCTTTTCAAGGTTGAATATCCAATCAACTTGACCTATTGGGACTTCGCCTTTGCTAAACATCTAATTTTCCTTAACCTGTTTGGACTTCTCGCCTCATGCTTGATATCCGATCAATCATAACCTATTAGGACTTCTCTTGTCACAAAGTGGCTGGTCAACTGTGACCGACTTAGACTTTCTATCTTGTGTCAAGTGTCTGATCCTCCATAACCCACTTAGACTTTCTGTCTCGTGCCAAGTGTCCAATCTTGCATAATCCACTTGAACTTTTCGTCTCGTATCAAGTGTCTCCATGACCCATTTGGACTCTCTGTCTGGTGTCAAGTGTCCGGTCCTCCATGACTCACCTAGACTTCATCTTGTATGTCAAGTGTCTGATCAATAGTGACCCACTTGGACTTCTCGTCTTATGCCAAGTGTCTGGTCCTCTGTGACTCATCTAGACTTGTTCTTGCATGCCAAGTATCTAGTCAACAGTGACCCACTTTGACTTCTCGTCTCATGCTAAATATTCGATCTTCCATGACCCACTTGGACTTTCCCTTGCATGTCAAGTGTCTGGTTAATGATGACCCACTTGAATTTCTCTACCATCAAGTTCAGTCAACCTTAACCTACTTGACTCTTCGACTTCACCATCAAGAATCCGGTCAACCTTAACCAACTTGACATCTAATTAACATATTGATCAAATATCAAAACCAACTCGAGTCAAACTGAGTAGTCAACTTGGTCAACCTTGACCCCTTGACCAACTTGACATCTAACTAACATATTGATCAAACATCAAAACTAACTCGAGTCAAACCGAGTTGGTCAACCTTGACTTGAAGTCGATTGCACCAATAATCTCCTATTTTTAATGTTTGATAATATATTTTTGTTAGGCTAAATCAATAGCCCAACTTCCTTGTTCATCCTTTTTTTCATGCCAAAGCATGAATGAGAGTTCCTAACTTAAACCCTACATTCTCCCCATCTGTCACATATCAAAAATCTCTTCTGAAATATCCATTCACCTTCCATTTCATCTTTAACTTCCAACATCACAATAGAGGTTCCCTACCTTCTATAGTTTCCAATGCTCAACCTTGAGCATACAATCATTCATACATTCACCAATTCATCAATTCTCCTCCTTTCCTAAATTTCTTCATTCTTCCCCTTTCATATTGAACTTATGCCTTTAAGGTGAACCTTCCCCTCAAAGCATACTTCAACTTCAATCATTTCACCAATAATGATTTGGAGTTCTTAAACTTTTAGAAAAATCCAAAACCTAAGTCACAAGGTTAAAAATTCAACCTTGAATCTAAACCTCCTCCTTAATTTCTCATTGTTCCCTTTTAACATCTCTTTCTCATTTTCATCAAGAAAACCCCCTTAAATACTTATCCAAGTATGCTAGAGGGTTAGGGGTAATTAAATTACCTAATAGTGAGCTTAATAGGTCGAAATAAACTAATTTTAGCAAAAAAATATAGCCATCAATCAATTATTTACTAATAGCAATTAATTGATACAGGCTGCAATCAATTGATAACTGATAGCAATCGATTGTTGTACCTAAAATTGTAATTTCAATTTTTAGATTGAAATTTAAAAATTCATAAGTAATTCTATATTTTTCAAAAAATAATGTACATATATTACTATCATTAAAAATTTCAATATTTTTCTCTAACTTTATATCAACTTAATCAATGGTGTCAACGGATAGGCTTCACCAAGATTTTCCTAAGTATTTTTGTAATCAATTTTCAAAACTAATTTCCAACTATGATATATGGGTTAAATGCACATCATGTGTATATTAGTTTTTTCCATGATTAGTCATATAAAATTCATTTGGATTTGATGAAACTAAAGTTCATTTTGATACAACAAATTGCATCTTGAACTTAGTTTATCATCCTAATATCTCATATGTGTCTAAAATGTCTCAATACACACACAAGTTAATTATATTGTTCTTGTGAGATTTAAAGTTTGGTCTCTTAACACTAAGAAATCATACATATCTATTTAGGCATTCTAAATATTGAGCATCCTCACCTAGGATGTCAACTAATATCATTTTTGTCCTAATCACAAAGAATTGAAATAATGCAT
>NC_133875.1:1130905-1154906 GCF_044706935.1 Curcuma longa
GTTCTGAAAGCTGAGGAGCTGAGAAGCAAACCATGCCCGTTGCCCTAAGGATAGTATACAGAAGTGAACGCCTGCTGAATGCTCAGGCCCTTGCACCACTCTTGGAATTTCCACCCCTGGAACTGTCGGCCATTATCAGAAACGAGCCTGCAGGGTATGCCGAAGCGGCAGACTATGTTTTGCCATAGGAATTTGAGGATGTTTTTCTCGGTGATGTTGGTCAAGGCTCCGCCTCTACCCATTTTGAGAAGTAATCTATAGCAACCAGCAAGAACTTCTTTTGTCCGGGACCAACAGGGAAGGGACCTACGATATCCATTCCCCATTGATCGAAGGGAGAGGAGATGTTGGAAGTCTTTAGGGGCTCGGCCGGCTGGTGGGATAAGGCTTGATGTTTCTGACAACTGAGACAAGAGCGGACTAAGTGAGCTGAATCCTATTGCATGGTTGGCCAAAAGTACCCGGCCAGTAACGTCTTGCGGACCAGCGTTCGTCCTCCGGTATGATTGCCGCAGCATCCTTGATGTATCTCCCGCAGGACGTAATCGGCTTCGTCTGATCCGAGGCATTTTAGCAGTGGCCTGGAGAAAGCTCGCTTGTATAGTGCTTCCACGATCAGGACGAACCAAGCCGCTCTACGTCTGACTACTTTGGCTTGCTCTGGATTCTCGGGTAGGACGTCTTGCTTCAGAAATTTGATAAGGGGAGTCCTCCAATCTGTCGGTTCGTCGGCATGGGCTACCTGGTCGATCTGCGATATAAGCAGTTCGCGAACTGTTGGTCCTTCAACTTCCCAGGTGGAGAGTGAACTAGCCAATTTGGCTAAGTAGTCTGCTCTTTGGTTGTCTGCGCGGGGAACCTTTTGCACTACGACTTCCTGGAACTCAGCCTTCAGTTTGCCCACAGCTTCAGCATAGCGCTTCAAGCGCTCATTTCGGATCTCGAAAGTACCCTTGATTTGTTGGTCCACCAGTTGGGAGTCGGAATGAATGATGACTCGCGTAGCTCCCAAGTGTCGGGTCACTTGCAGCCCGGCTAGGATAGCTTCGTACTCGGCTTCATTGTTGATGGCTCGAATTTGTAATTTAACGGTGAGCTGTAAGGTATCGCCGAGAGGAGAGTTCAGCTTAACCCCCACTCCGCTGCCCTCTTTGGTAGAAGAGTCGTCCACGTAGATTTTCCACACCCCATCTGAATCTTGACCCGTCACTTCTGTTAGGAAATCCGCCAGAGCTTGTGCTTTGATGGCTGTTCTGAGCTGATACTGAATGTCGTACTCACTGAACTCTGTTGTCTATTTGATGAGGCATCCCGAGAGATCCGGATTCAGGAGGACTCGGCCTAGGTTGCTGTTGGTAAGCACGATGATGGGATGAGATAGAAAGTACGACCGGAGCTTACGGGCCATCAAGGTGAGGGCCAGCGCCAGCTTTTCCAGGGAGGAGTAACGAAGTTGAGCATCCTTTAATATATGACTAGCAAAATACACAGAATGTTGTACTTGGTCTTCCTGCTTGACCAATACAGTCCCCAAGGCCTCTACGGAGGCAGACAAATATACCCATAGAGGCTCATGCGTGTCCGGCTTAGCCAGCACAGGTAGGTCAACCAGATACTATTTCAGTTCCGTGAAGGCTTGTTCGCACTTCTCGTCCCAGGAGAAACGGGTGGCCCAGCGCAGCACCTTGAAGAAGGGCAAGCTTCTCTCCGCCGAGTGCGAGATGAAGCGCGACAGCAATGTAATCTTCCCCACCAGCTTCTGCACTTCTCTGACGTTCCGGGGAGAGGCCATGTCTTGGAGTGCTCGAACCTTCGCTGGATTGGCTTCAATTCCTCGTTCAGTGACGATATAGCTCAAGAAGCAGCCACCTTTTACGCCAAACGGACATTTGTTTGGGTTGAGCTTGAGGTCATATTGCCGCAAAGTGCCAAAGATTTCCTCCATGTCTTCCGTAAGCTGTTCGACTTTCTTCGATTTGATCAGTATATCATCCACATAGACTTCAACGTTGCATCCAAATTGATGTTGAAAGACTCGGTCCATGAGTCGTTGATAAGTAGCCCCTGCGTTCTTCAGCCCGAAGGGCATAACAGTATAACAGAAGGTACCATCAGAGGTTACGAAGCTGACCTTCTCTTGATCTTCCAGGGCCAAAGGGATTTGATGGTAGCCCTGATAGGCATCCATCATGCAGATGAGCTCATATACGGATGTGGAGTCCACTAGCTGGTCAATCCGGGGAAGAGGGTAGCAGTCCTTTGGGCAAGCCTTATTGAGGTCCCGGAAGTCAACACACACGCGCCACTTGCCTCCGGGCTTGGGTACGAGGACGACGTTGGCCAGCCAAGTGGGGAACTGGACCTCCCTAATTTGACCGGCCAAACGCAGCTTGTTGATTTCTTCCCTGATGATCTTGTCCTGCTCGGTGGAGAAGTACCGCCACTTTTGCCGAACAGGTCGGGTGCCTGGGAGGATGTTAAGCCGGTGGTCCATGATGGTGGGGGCGACACTGGTGATCTCCGAGGCAGTCCAGGCGAAGATGTTCTGATTCTTGGTCAGGCAGCTGACCAACTGTTCCCTCAGCTCGGAGGGTAAATCCGCTGCTATCTGTGTAACCCGCTCTGGGTGCTCAGGGACAATCTGTACACTGACCTTCTCGAGAAGGGGCCGAGCAGGATCTTCTTCTTGGATAGCGTGCACTTCGACTGATGGCTTCCTCTTCACGGCTCGGAGGTCAGTTTGGACCATGTCGATGTAGCACCTCCGAGCCACACCTTGATCTCCTCGGACCGAGCTTACCTAATTATGAACAGGAAATTTGATTATTTGGTGATATGTGGAGATGACCGCCTCAAAAGAACTAAGGGCTGGTCTGCCCAGGATGACGTTGTAGGCGGAGGGAGCGCCCACGACGGTGAAGAGCATCATACGAGTTCTCCTCAGGGGCTCCTCTCCAAGAGACAAGGGCGGGCAGCTGGACTTGCCCAAAGGGCTGGACTTCGTGTTCAGAAAATCCAAAAAGAGAAGTTGCCATGGGTAGCAGCTATTCCGTGCCGATTTGCATGCGGTTGAAGGCGTCCTTATAGAGGACGTTGACCGAGCTTCCAATATCAACAAAAATACAGGACACGTCGTAGTTAGCAATGGTGGCACTAACGACCAACGCGTCATCGTGAGGGAGTGTGATACTCCCTCCAGATCTTGAGGCCCAAAGGAGATGGACGGGCCTGGCGCTGGGGCGGAGCCAGAGCCTATGCCGTAAGACTCCAACCGACGTGCGTGAGCCTTACGAGCTCGATTGGAATCCCCATCGGTGGAGCCTCCGGCAATCATGTTGATGGTGCCTCGGTGAGGTATGTTGTCTAGGGGGTCCTGGGGGTCTTAGCGTTCCTCAAGATGCGGTGCTGGCGGCGGCGTGCGCTCATGTCGTTGGTCGTTCTGGGCCGGGTATCGATCACCGACAGGGGCTGGCCTCTGTTCTTCTCGGGGCTCAGGCCTGGGGTCCGGACTCCCGCCGTAGTTGCTTGCAAAGCGATTTCCCCATGGGGGAGGGTTCGCCCTGGTGTGCTGCCAGTCCGCGATAACTCGATTGATTTCCTCGACCAGCTATTGACATTCCTGCGTGTTGTGGGCGGTGTACTGGTGGAAGACGTAGAAACGAGTTGGATGGCCATTCCCAGCAGGGTTCCTGTACTCGGCTAGGAGAGGAAAAGTATCCACCGCCTGTACGATGCGCTCCTCGCGTCGGGGCGGGGGATGTTGGAGAGGCCTCGAGGGGGCGTCCCGACGAGGAGGTGCAGGAGCTGGTCGTCGATCAGTTGTAGGGGCAGGGCTGGTGTCACTTCGGCTAGCGAGTTGAGTTTCTTCCAAGTGAATGTACTTGGAAGCACGATCGAGGAGCTTGGGATAATTAGGCGGAGGCTTTTTCACAAGGGAGCGAAAAGAAGTCTCTGTCCTGTAGCCCCTGAGTCAGGGCACTAGTCAGAATATCAGAGGGGGTAGAGGGTACCTCCCATACGGCTTTATTGAAGCGAAGCAAGTATTCCCGCAGGGTTTCCTTGGGTTTTTGTTTCATGGAAAAAAGAGTGAGAGGGGTCTTTTAATATCTTCTGGAGCTAGAGAACTGGTGCAAGAAAATTTCCTTGAACTCCTCGAAGGAGTGGATGGAGGAAGGCGGTAGTCTTGAAAACCACCGTTGCGCTGATCCAGCTAAAGTGTTGAGGAAGAGACGGCAAGTCACTCCATCGGCGTACTGGTGGAGTAGCAACGCATTTTCGAAGCGACCGAGGTGATCTTCCGGATCAGTAGACCCATTGTATTCTCCGACCTGGGGCAGGCTAAAATGACGAGGCAGTTCTTGCTCCAGAATTTCTTTGGAGAAAGGAGTCTTCTTCTCCTTCATAGAAAGCATAGGAGCATTGCCTTTACGATCGTCATGCCGCTCCATACCAACATGAGGACCGTGTGAATCGGCCTCCGATGGGCCTTCCCCTCTGTTGGTGGATCCCATGGGCAGCAGGACTTCCTCCACCGGGAAGCCCTTTGGGTCCCCAACGGGATGTTGGTTGCTAGTGCAGAAGGGGGTTGCATTTGAGCACGTCGATGTACGGAGTCGACTACATCTTAGATCATCCCTCGCAGAGCTTCGCGAGATATGGCGACGAGTCCCTCCGGAAGTCGCTCCTCCACGGGCTCACAATTATTGGTGGTGCGTCTGGTGTTGACCATCGTTACGTTCAGCTCAGAGTTCCCACAGACGACGCCAATTTTGTTCCGGCCAAATACCGTAGACGGTCAATCCACCAATCAAGAGAATGTCACCTTAACCTTTTGTGGGGCTCTCGAAGGATGGAAACCTGGAAGGATTAACACAAGCGAAGGGGTTAGAGGGTGCCGGGGAGTCCCGGCAGGCCACTCCGACGCTCAAGTCAGTTTCCGATGAAGATGAGAACAAGAAGAAGAATAGTAGTAGTTGTGTGTAAAAGTTCGATCCCCTGAGTCATACCTCTGTAGGAGTTGATATACCTGTGAATAGAACATTCCTCCGGCCCACATGACAGGCTATGGCCGTAGCTAGGGAGACAAGATCTGTGTTTCACCGCCGTCTGTGCCAATAGGGAGGCGCCTAGAGGACAGGGGCGATGTGCCCCGTAACTGCCATGCGATCCTATGTTACTTTTGTCGTTTAGCTATGGAGGGAAAGCAGGCAACATTATCGAGGTGGATTATGGGGGCGCAGTCGTCATCCTGTCTCTGTATGATGATTTGTATGGTTGGTTGTCTGTAGTTCGTATCTGTTAACTGGAAGACTTGAGCTTGAGCCAGAATGACGCCGGAGCGGGGTGAGATTGTCCGGGACAGGTTGTACGTAGCTGGGATGACCCGGGAGAACGGGGCGCCACGGAGCGCCAATATAGGAATGAGGCAAAGTACCTGGGACCGGATGTATCTGGGTTTACCCGGGTACGTAGAGCTCTTGTACGGATAAGCCGGGCAAACCGAGTAATTTGCTGAGAGCTGCATGAACTGAGGAGTTAGAGCATATACAAAAGGTAAAGTACTCGGGATATGCCATGCAGTGGATTGGCCGGGTAAACGAGATGCATACGCAGAGTCAGTCGGGCAGTCCGGGTTGTAATGTATGAGCCGACCAAACTGGGGAGTTTGGGGCATGTTTGTGAGGTAAAGCTTTCGGGAAGAGCTAGGCAGAGACCTAGCCGAGCGGAGGGAATGCCTACGGGACCTTAACCGATTAGTCCGGGTAGTTTGGGGAGGTTGAGTGATTAGACTGAGCCAGATAGGATGGACTATGCTGGTCAGTAAGATTTTGCCTAATTTGGGCAAGCCGGGCCCAGCGGGCAAGCCAGATGTGCCATAAGGAGGATATCTGGGCCTGGCCTTCAAGGCGAGGTTAACCAAAGACCCCTAGACCAGCCAAGTTGGACCCCCTATTGACTCCTTCGCCACGTCGGACCTGGGCAAGACTTACCACATCAGATGTTGAACACCTCTCAACTTTTGAGTCATCATGCTCTAGTGTCAATGAATCTCCCTCCTTAAGCTTGTCTTCACTTTGTGCCGATAACAAATCTTCATGTAGCTTGGCCAACTTGCTCCATAGCTCACTTTCATCCTTATATTTACCTATCTTACACAAACTATAATTAGGAATCAAATTAACCAAAATCTTGATTACCTTATCATGAGCCTCGGATCTCTTGACTTGCACCTTGGTCCATTTGCTCTTCCGAAGAAGTTTTTACTTTTTGTCTTTAGGAGCCTGAAATCCTTCCATTAGAATAAACCATTGCTCTATATCCATCATAGGGAAATTTTCCATCCTTTCCTTCCATCGAAGAAACCCCTCTTAATCCAAAAGTTGAGGTACTCAAGTATCATATCCAAATCCATCTCAAGGATCCATTTGAAGTTGAGCTCCTTTGATGATTAGTCCTTTGACTTGTTGATATTGTAGGGCTCAATTTAGCTTCTTCTTCTTTCCTCTAGCTCGTGCTTCTTCTGATAGTTAGTCCAATGAAGAGCAGTCTCGCTCTGATACCACTTATTAGGACCTTGCAAGCTAGAGGGGGAGAATGGATTTGATCAATTCATCTTGATTTCATGCTCGTCATTTGAATGTGGAGCAGAAACTCGATACAAACTCAACTCCCAATACAACATGCTAACAAGATCGATTTTACTTGGTTCACTGCCTCCCAAGGTGGCTACATTCAATGCCTAGTCCTGCTCTATCCTTCTCCTTCTCGAATATCTTTTGGAGGTGAAGAAGCCTCCTACAATCAATTGTACAACAAATACAAGCAATACAAGTATACAAATACAAATGAAAAGTGAAAACAACTTTATATAATGATCTTGGCTTTACTTGCTCTTTTATCATTATAGAATGAATCTTGTTAGTCTGGAAATGCACCATACTTTATCCTCAAACCTCCAAGAATTAGACCTTTGATTTACCTCAAAACTTTTTTGTAAGGTTTCATTTGGGTTGATTTCAGCCAAGTAATCAATTGCTTACCATCACCAATTGATTATCACATTGGATTCGATCATTTAAACCTGTAGAATGGCTTATTTTTACTTGACTAATTGATTGGTGAGTTATACCAATCAATTGTTACTCCTAGTTAAACTGGTCAATCGATTTGGAAGCCTTCTGTTCACTAGCAATGGTCTACCAATCGATTGCACTAATCAATTGCTTAATAACAATTGATTGCTCAAGCAACAAATCCCTTTTAAGGGTTTAGGATTTACCAATCGATTACTACTTCCTAGAAATCGATTGCTAACCCTATTTCAGCCTTTTTAAGGCTAAATTCTCATGTTGGCTGATATCTGGTTGACCTTAACCTACTAAAACTTCTTCTGCTCAATATCTAGTTATCCGTGATCTATTGTAGGGCTGAGTATTCGGTTAAAATCGAACCGAATTAATCAAAAACAGAATAACCTATTTTTTCGAACCAACCAAATTGATCAAATTTTCTAATAAAAATCGAACTGATATTTTATCGGTTAATTTGATTTTCGACCGAATTAACTAAATTTTTTAAATATTATAAAAATTTTACTAATTAATTAGGGATTTATAAATTTATTTACTTAAAATTTATAAATTATTTTTCTAGTTTGATTAATTCAGTTTATTCGGTTTAACCGAATAATAAATTTTAAAATCGAAATCAAACCGAATTAATCAATTTTTTTAGAAAAAATAACTAAAATTCTGAAATAATCGAACTAAATTTTTTAATTCGGTCGGTTTATTCGATTTAACCGAATTTTTTCTCACCCCTAATCTATTGCAACTTCCAATTACATCATATGCTATTAACCTTGACCTGCCACGACCTTGGCATTCGTTCGTATCAAGTGTTCGGTCCTTCACGACCCACTTATACTTGTGTCATCTCTGATCACTAAGTGTCTATTTAACGGTGACCTACTCAGATTTCTCATCATGCCAACTTTTTATTAGACTTTCAATCATCAAGTGTCTGATTAATCGTAACCTACTTGGACTTTCCATCTCTTGTCAAGTGTCCTGTCCTTCATAATCTACTTGGATTTTTCATCTCATGTCAAGTATTCAGTCATCTATGACCCACTTGGACTTTCTTTTACATGCCAAGTGTCTGGTCAACTGCGATCCACTTTAACTTCTCTACCGTTTAGTATCCTATCAACCTTGACCTTCTTGACTCTTCTTCGATCAAACATCAACTAACCATTTGACATCTAACTAATATATCTATCAAATATTAAAATTCTACTCAAGTTAAAATGAGCTTAGACAACCTGATCAACCTTGACTTGAGGTCGATTGCACCAATAGATATGACCTAAATTGTCTTTAGAATTATCATGTTTTCTACTATCATGACAATAAGCACTAAAATTATAGAGCTTATTTCTAGAATGTTTATTTTCATGATATAGGATATCTGAATTATGAAATAATACCTTTGAAGTTCCCCCTAAGTTTGAGCTTCCTCTCTTATCTTTTCCTTGAAGCTTCCCATTTGGACATTAATTTTGATACTGTTCATTTTGGTTGCATGTGAAGCACACAATGTGCTCTTTACCCTTTCGTATCAAAGTTCTGTCCTCCTTTAGTTTCTCCCTCACCTTAAGTGTCATTTGAGCTTTTTCTTGATTAATTTTTAACACTTGCTCTTATAATATCCCTTCTCCCTACCGTCAAAGCATATATATGATTTTTATTTTTATAAATTGAGTATACATTACTTTCATGAATTGAGTTTTTCTCTGCTCGTAGAGGTGGTACAAGCTTCCTCATTAGCTTCGGATGTTGAGGGTTCTTCTTGTTCTGATGCCAATGGTCTACGCTCCCCCTCAATCCTTAAGGTAGATGCCTCTTCAGTATCCTCCTCAGATGTTGAGCACCTCTCAACTTCCAAATCCTCATGTTCTTAATCCAAAGAGTCTCTCTCTTTGGCTTCATCTTCTCTTTGCATTGAGGTTGAATTTTCATGGAGCTTGGCCAACTTGCTCCATAGCTCACTTGCATCCTTGTATTTACCTATCTTATACAAACTAGTATTATGAATAAAATTAACTACAATTTTGATTGCCTTGTCGTTTATCTTAGATTTTCGGATTGGCTCTTTGGTTTATTTCTTCTTTTCAAAGAGTTTCCCTTTGCTATCTGTTGGAATGTCAAACCCTTCCGTTAAGGTGAACCATATCTTTTTATGTCCATCATGTGGAAGTTTTTCATCCTTGCCTTCCATTGAGAAAACCCTCCAAATTGAATGGAGGTGGAACTTGAATATCGTATCCAAGTTTGTCTTTAAACTCTATTTAACCCCTTCAAAATCTGAAACTTCATCTCCTACTTCTAGTTTGTGCTTCTTCCGAAGGTTAGTCCGACGAAGAACAACCTCACTTTGATATCACTTGTTAAGACTTGTGTTAGCTAGAGGGGTGAATAGCTTCAATTGTGTTGATAGATTGTGTAGTGGAAACTTGAAGCAGACTCAACGCCAATGCAAAATGCTAAAACACTTGATTTTATTTGGTTCATTGTCTTTCAAGACGACTATGTCTATGACCTAGTCCTAATGAGTATCCCACTATCCTTCTCCTTCGGATACCTTCTAGAGGCAAAGAAGCATCTTACAACCTGATTTCATAGTAAATATAAGCAATACAAATATACAAATACAAATGAAATGTTAAAATAGCTTTACACAATGATCTTGGCTTTGCATACTCTTTTGTCACTTTGGAATGTCTCTTGGTAATGGAAAATAAAGTATCACTTCATCTCCAACCACTAAATAATTAGCTCTTTCAAAACATCTTGAAACCCTCTTTTATAAGCTGTTGCTTGGACTAATTTCCACCTATCAATCGACTACCAGCTTCCACTAGTCAATTGTCATGTCAAATTCGACCATTTAAATCTACAAAATATCTCTTTCCACATAGTTTGACCACTATCAATCGACTAGTATACATAATCAATCAACTTATGCCATCAATCAGATCGATTTTCTTCTGTTTGTTGTTACACTGCTATTAGCCAACTGATTAAATCCATTAGTAGATTGATTATGGTCAAATTGATTTTTTAAGTCTCTATTTGTTACAGTAACATGAACAGTCAATTGACCAAACTTATCAGTCGACTAATACTATAGTAGATTACTATTCACAATTATTGTAGCGTAGTACTGTAGCATAGTTACTATAGCAAAACCCTAGAAATATCTCAAATCTCAATTTTGAGGTATGGAATCCATCAGTCGATCGATACACCCTATAATCGACTAATACTTATATTTTAGCCTTACCAACATTGAATTCTCATCTTGCCTAGTATCCGATTAACCTCAACCTATCAATACTTTCTTTGCTCATCATTCAATTAATCTTACCTACCGAGATTTTCCATTGTCTAACATCCAGTCAACCTTGATCTGTCAGGACTTTATAGTTATCTAACATCCGATCAATCTTGACCTGTCAAGACTTTATCTTTGTCTGACATCCGATCAATTTTGATCTGATGAGACTTTTTGCCTCATGCCAACTCCATGTTTGACTTTCAACTGCCAATGTTTCGTCAAGCGTGACCCAACTCAAGTCAACTCGAGCTTAGTCAACCTTAACTAGAGGATGATTGTGCCAAAAAAAATCATTATCCCAAAATCCTCTAACTATCAACCACTAAAATGATTCCTAGATTTCTTTGTTGGTCAATTCGAGGGTGACCTCTATTTCTGTTGGGTTTCACAAATCATGACAACGGAAGCGTAATAAATAATTTTATCACTAACTACGTAAAAACTCATCCAAGGAAACACACGCATACAAACATAATCATAAATAAGACATAAACAATTTTATACCTTTTGAATGACACGGAGCGGAAACGACATCAACTAGCAACCTTGAGCAAGGTTGCCTCTACTCTTCGAGATGACTTCTCTAAGTCATGTGTCATGTCTCCGCTTTGATACTAGTCGAAGGGGAAGACAAGCGATTCAAGAGAGGACCTACGGTTCGATTCCGTATCCGACAGCTCGAAGCAATCCGGCGATACCAATCAGATTGAACGGAGGGGAGCAGGCCACCGTTCGAAGGTTGTATGGTTAGTTGCTAAGAAGGGGCAGTGAACCTATATGATGTAGATGTTCTAGTGGCAACAACCTTGAATCAAAAATCAAATCGAAAGGAAGAAGTGATACCTTTAGGTGGAGAAGCAATCGTTGCTTCTCCTCGTGTTTCTTACTTCCACAGCCGCTTATAGCCTCCTTTGGCTTTGGAATGGATGGCCCTTGGGAGGTTGCTGATCCTAGAAGAGATCCTTGGCTGGAGGAGAGGAAGAAGAGCCTCTTTGGTTGGCAACAACAAGCCAACAATGGAGAAGGGTTGGCAGCAAACACAAGATGGGGTCTTGTGTTGGTCGGCGGCAAGGCTAGGGAGAGGAGGAGTTTGTGTTGGATTAAAACCAAACAATTAGGGTTTCAATATCTATAAATAAATCTTTATAAGAGTTATATTTATAGGTGTTTAACAAATAAATTTTGTTAAAAACAATTAACAGAATCCGTTAAACTAAACTCCAATCTTTTAGCCTCAAGTTTGGTTCACAACCAAATCACCTTTAATTAAAACCAAACCAATTTAAGTATAATTAAACAAAAAAGTGCCCACTTCAAAAGATGTGGCCCATCCATGCTTCTTTTTAGCATAATATCTTTCATATTTGTCGTTCGTCTAGTCCAACTAGACTCAATCTTTCTCGATCTAAGAATTTAATTTTCAAACTCGTTTTATATCTTTTAGAGAAACTCGTAGTTCATGTGACCTTATAGGTTCTTGGTTTATATTGGTCATTCATAATTAATCAATAATTATAGATCGATCATAAGTGACACCTAGTAGTACATCATGACCCCTAATTAATCAAAAAATCATAATTAATTCCAGAATCACTTCTAAACCCTTCAACAGCTATAGTTATTTGTGTCTCTGTTCCTTTAACGCATCTTATACCCGCTTAGTTCAAGATATGGTCTATGTGTTAATTTTTACTAGGCTGACTATGTCACACCTAGCCCAATCTGTAGTTCCATGTCCTGAGGATTCAAGTTACTCAAAATAATTGTCAAAGAGGACCATCCTCTTGACGTGTTATTGCTTTAGCCAAATACTTACGAGTAACAATCCTGACAAGTGACTATAGGGTATACGTCTCCTAATTAAAGGAGTGGTGAATCCTCTGTTAGCCACTCAAACACCTTCAAGCACTTCGGCTTATACCCAATCATCTCGAGTCTATACCTCCGTAGAGACGCTTGGTTAAAATGTCAAAGTATGTCTCCATGACTAAGATGACTTGAATACTTCAAATTAAAGGAAACTTACACTTGAGCTGCAATGAGATCTTCATATACATTTATAGAACCACATGAAATCTCATGGAAGTCACTTCCGATGAACTAGTTACCTTTAACCAGCATCCATATGTTAACTCTCAACATCCCAATATTCCCAACCAGTGAAGATCGACTGCTTAGTAAAATCAATGAGTCTAACATATGTTAGTCTCATAGAATTGATGATGTCCAATCTCTTTAATTCATCAACTAGGGAATATTTTAATATGTACATAATTACACATGTAGAAATACCCACTAATTATGATCCAATCATAATTTCTCTAATGCTATCATTGTAGTGTGGACATCAGTAATTGAGTTTAAGATCAAATCAAATACATAGAGAATGTATACTCAAATAGTGATTTTATTCATCCAATAAATAATACAATATCTAATGTGATTGTTTTAAGACACCTCTCAAATATAACATACTTCCACTTGGTCTAATGTCAATTGCCATGGTATCCAATACCATAAGACTCTACATGACTCTCAA
Source organism: Curcuma longa (assembly GCF_044706935.1). Taxonomy (NCBI): domain Eukaryota; kingdom Viridiplantae; phylum Streptophyta; class Magnoliopsida; order Zingiberales; family Zingiberaceae; genus Curcuma; species Curcuma longa. The sequence goes on from NC_133875.1 coordinate 1,143,843, forward strand.
ACTTGCTTTGAGGTAGAGGCTTCATTAAGGGATTTGCTAGATTCCTTTTGGTAGAAATTTTTTCAATTTGTATTTCTTTCCTACCAATGATCTCCATGATCAAGTGATAACAGCGAAACACATGTTTGGATGTTGATGAGACCTTGGTTCCTTCGCCTGAGCAATAGTGCTATTGTTGTCGCAGTAAACTGGTATTGCTTCAATAATACTCGGAACCACATTAAATTCAGTGATGAACTTCTTGATCCAAACTGCTTCCTTTGCTGCTTTTGAAGCAACAATAAATTCTGCCTCAATGGTAGAATTAACAACAATTTCTTCTTGGAACTCTTTCAATTTATTGCGCCTCCATTTAAGGTGAATACTTATCCATATTAGGACTTGGAATCATTCTTGTCCATTGTTCTAGCCAGTACACCGTGGATGGTTCCAACACCGGTTCAAGGATTGCCGACGTGCACGTTCCTGAGATGAGAGATGAAGTGGCAAGGAGAGAAGACGTAACTTGCAAAACACTCATAAAGAAAGTTAGAGTGGAGCCGAGGGTGGATCCCGACAAGCCACTTCAACACTTAAGTTAGGGTTCGGCGTGAGGAAGGAGTTTAATGACTTAGGGAAATTAGGATAGATGTGTGCATCCTTGTACCCATGGGCATGTGTTACGTTTTTATAGTAGTTGAACTCTGAAATATTAGCATCCTCTTAGAAAATATTGTGATATACTTGTTCGCCTTTAGAAAGATATATATATATATATATATATATATAATATGCTCCTGCCTTTTCGGGAGAAATGGCTCTGGACTCCTCGAATTAAGCGGGCAGACCATGCCTTCAGATGAGAATCACACATCAGAGGTTGACCTCTAATGCAAGAAACGTGCCGAGATCAAGTCATGAGATCGACACATGATGCAAGGGGCGTGCTAAGACCGAGGCATGAGGTCGGCACATGATGCAAGAAATGTGTCGAGACCGAGGCATGAGGTCGGCACATGATGTGGGAAGCGTACCAAGACCGAGTCCTAAGGTCGTCACATGATGCAGGAAACGTACCGAGACTGAGGCATGAGGTCGACGCATGATGCAAGAAGCGTGCCAAGACCGAGACATGAGCTCAGCACATGATGCAGGCAACGTGCCGAGACCGAGGCATGAGGTCGACACATGATGCAGGAAGTATGTCGAGACCGAGGCATGAGGTCGGCACATGATGCAGAAAGCGTGCCAAGACCGAGGCATGAGGTCGGCACATGATGCAGGAAGCGCGCCAAAGCCGAGGCATGAGCTTCGTGTTGGGTTTTTCGGGCCGCAAAAACCACTTTTTGCGTTGCGGAAACCCCGGAAACCCATGCCACGGATCCGTGCAAAGAAATAAAATAAAAACTTATACATGCTCATCTACTCATACATCTACATGAAGAGAATTTATACCCTCGAAGCGTGCCCTTCGCGTATCCCGCTCGTCCTTGCGATCGTCGGATCTCGAGGGCGTCAAACGTACACCCCTCTACACGTATCCACACGGACAAACGGATGGAGAAGAAAACCTCTTGAGTGTGCTAGCACCCACTTGAGGTTTCGGCCAAGAGAGGAGAGGGAGAGGGAGAAGAGAGCTAGAGGAAGAAGAAGACTTCAATAGGCTTGAATAAAAAAAATCAATTAGCCTATTTCCTCTTGAATTGTGGCCGACCACTTCAATGGGGAGGGGGGTTACAAATCCTCCTTTAATGCCATGAGTTACAACCCTTTGGTAACTCCCATGAGGTGGCATGCTTGATGATGTGGAGCACCATCATTGGCCATCACTTATGCCACATCACCAAGAAGTCATTTGGTCAAGTCAAGCTTGACCATGAGGTGTCATAAAGTCAAGTCAAACTTGACCATGACATGGCATAAAGTCAAGTCAAACTTGACCATGACATGGCATAAAGTCAAGTCAAACTTGACCATGAGGTGGCATAAAGTCAAGTCAAACTTGACCATTAAATCTTCCTTCTCAAGTCAAGTCAAACTTGACTTCTAATCTCCCAAGGTTGATCAAATCAACTCAATTAGTCTAATTTGGATTACACTTAATCCAATTTGATTCATCACATGAATCTAATCCTCTTGGTTCATCATATGAACCTAATCTCCATCTAATTGCCCTTTGTGTGTGACCCTATAGGTTCTTGTAACGTTGGCAATGCTTCTAAACCAATTTAGAAACATAAACAATGAGCGGTATCTAGCAACACATCATTGCTACCCAAGTTACAAGAATGTTGAGATCCAACATCACCATAGTGACTACTAATTGTGACTCTCACAATATGTGACCATGTCCTTCTATCCTTGATATCATGATTGATCAAACCGAGGCATAGACCGTGTCATCCTCTAATCAATCTATGTCTTGAACTCCAAGTAGACTCACTCTAATCAAATGAGCTCAATATCTCATATTGACTCATTTGGGCATGGCCATGCACTTAGTGGTCTCACTCTATCAAGAACTATGATATCACTCCCGTCATATAGGAGGGATAGATCCCATCTACATCACTCACATCCCTCCACATAATTTGTTACATACCCAGTAATCGCCTTTATAGTCCACCCATTTACGGGTGACGTTTGACGAAGCCAAAGTACACAACTCCTTATGTTGGGAACCATGGTGACTTCAGGTCCAAGGACTAATAGTCATACTAATAGCCACATGAGAAAGTATATGACACTCATATAACGATCCATGATACTTTCTCATGGCGGGTCATTCAGTATACATTCTCCAATGCATACCCATGTGTCAACTTGATATCTCATATCCATGACTTGTGAGATCAAGTCATCGTGTTGACCTACATGCTAGTCTCATCGCATTAACATTGTCCCTGAATGTTAATACTTGACTAGGAATCATTAAGAGTAGTGTTCTCTATATCATCTCACTATCGATTCAACCAATCGATTGATATAGATATGAACTATCTACTCAAGGACGCTATTATACTTAGTTATTTGGCACCAATACAAGTAAGTATAATAACCATAAAGAAATGCCTTTATAAATATATAGAAATATGATACAATGAGTCCATACAACAATCATCATATGATTGGCTCTAGGGCTCTCACTAACAGATGTAAGAAGCATGCCAATACCGAGGCATGACGTCGGCACATGATGCAGGAAGCATGCCGAGATCGAGTCATGAGGTCGGCACATGATGTAGGGAGCTTGCCGAAATTAGGATAGGAGGTCGACCTTAAACTTGCCCCATTCTTTTAAACCCTCTATCTATATGCTATCCACGTAAGCACCAAATAAGTCTACCGGAAAATAAGCCTCCCGAACTAGTCTAGTCGAAGGAGATGAAGTTCGACTGACTGGACTCGAGTCAAGTTAGATGCATCACTTTTGGTAGGTTAGGATTTTTACTATAAAGTGAAGAAGAAAGAGATAAGCGACCCGCTTAAATAAACTTCAACGCAATCCCCACCATTGGAAACGAAATCAAGGGATAGGATGGCTAAATAAATAATTCAAAAACATTGGATGGCGGAGAGATATCTTTAATTAGACTTAAGTAAAACAATGGAGAAGGGGCGGCGGTAAACACAAGATGGGGTCTTGTGTTGGGCGACGACAAGACTAGGGAGAGGAGGAGTTTGTGTTGGATTTAAAACCTAACAATTAGGATTTTAATTTCTGTAAATAACTCTTCATAAGAGTTATATTTATAGGTGTTTAATGGATAAGTTTTATTAAGAAAAATTAATGAAATCTGTTAAACCAAACTCCAATCTTTTAGCCTCAAGTTTGGTTCACAACCAAATCGGGTTGGTTCAAAATCAAACCACATTTAATTAAAATCAAACCAATTTAGTTTATAATTAAACAAAAGAGGGTTCACTTTGTCTTCAAAAGATGTGGCCCATCCGCACTTCCTTTCCAGGATAATATCTTTTATATTTGTCGTTCGTCTAGTTCAACTAGACTCAATCTCTCTCGATCTGAGAATCTAATTCTCAAACTTATTTTATGTCTCTTAGAGAAACTCGTATGCATGTGACCTTATAGGTTCTTGATTTATATTAGACATCTATAATTAACCATTAATTATGGATCAAACATTAGTGACATCTAGTAATACATCATGACCCCAATTAATTGAAAAATCATAGTTAATTCCAGAACCACTTCTGAATCCTCCAGCAGCTACAATTGTTCATGCCTCTGTTCCTTTCATGAATCTTATACTCACTTAGTTCAGAACATGGTCTATGTGTCAGTCTCCACTTGGTTAACTATGTCACACCTAGCCCAAGTTATAATTCCTTGTCTTGCGGTTACTCAAAATAACTGTCTAAGAGAACCATCTTCTTGACGTGTTATTGCTTTGGCCAAAGACTTACGAGTAACAATCCTGACAAGCAGTCATAGAATATACGTATTTTAACTAAAATAATAATAAATCATCTATTGGCTACTCAAACACCTTTGGGCACTTTGACTTATACTCAATCATCCTGGATTTACACCTTTATAGAGACACTTACTTAAGATGTCGAAGTATAAGTCTCTATGACCAAAATGATTTGAATACCTCAAGTCAAATGAAACTTACACTCGAGCTACATTGAGATCTTCATAGATATTTATAGAACCACATGAAATCTTACGGTATGTCAATTCTAATGAACTAGTTACTTTTGACGAGCATCCATATGTTAACTCTCAACATTCCAATATTTTCAACCAGTGAAGATCGGCTTCTTGATAAAATCAAAGAATCTAACATATGCTAGTCTTACACAATTAATGTTGTTTAATCTCATCAATTTGTCGACTAGGAAACATTTTAATATGTACATAATTACACATGTAGAAATACTTATTAATTGTAATCCAATCATAATTTCTCTCATGCTATGCATTGTATTGTGAACATCAGTAATTGAATTTAAGATTCAATCAAATGCATAGAGAATATATACTCAAATAGTGATTTTACTTATTTAATAAATAAATACAATATCTAAAGAGATTGTATCAGGACACCTCCCAAATATAACAATTTCCTCCATCAATTATTTCTGAATGTTGCTGCTTACTTCACCATCACCTTGAACCAATTCACCCTCAATTACTTCTACATCCTTTCTAAGATAGTCATGCTATTCCAGTATTTGAGACTCCCTCTATCCCCTACCATCTTTTATTCCCTCTATTAACTAAAGATGGTCAAGCCTTGTGTATTCTATACTTCATATCCCGATTTGATTCTTAGTTTCTAGGAGCTAGTTCAACTTCTCACAAGGTTGGAAAAAATTAGGAGGTCTTTCTTCATCCATCAGGAGGACTTTCTCCCAAGTGTTGTTACCAAGGCCTAGCCCACTTCAATAAATTGAACCAAACCATGAGTCTGTTCAAATCACAAACCATGAGTTTGTTGAATTGTCGAATTATCTGTCAAGTATGTATCAAGACAATACCAAACACTTGAGTTATAATGAAATTTCTACATCAATCACTCAATTATTCAATTATGATACATGTCCTACAATCATGTTATATCAAGCATGAAATCAACATGTACAGCATAGAAATCAAGTAAGAACTTAAATTTTCACCTCATTTTTTTTTCTCATAAATAACCATATACTATAATACTATAGTTCTATTCATAGTTTTTAAATTTTAAAAATTATAGTATATGAATATATAAATTTATATTATATTATATTTAAAATTATAGTGTATCATTCAAATTGGTTAAATCTATTCATACACTATGGCTTTCAAATTCAATATCATGAGCAAAGTTTTAAGATTAATGTGTGTGTGATGAATCTTGTCTATTGTAATGTTATGTTACTAATGGAAAGAGGTTATATAGAATTTGTTCTAACATCCTAGGAATTGCTCACATCAAAGACCCTCCAAGCATATTGATATATAGCACCTCCCTTTCAAATTCATGGTCGGATATGGAATTGGACACCTTTCGCATGTACTAGACATGTAGTCTTTCAAGAGACAACGACGACATACTCACATTTAGATGCATTTATGCTACATATGTTCATTTTAAACCTCTCAATGTACTCCTATATAGGTTTCAAGTAGTATGCAATGTTCTATTCCATAATTGTATCTTTATGCTCGAGTTATGACTTAAGTCACTAGAATATGAGGAATCTCTAGAGAGATTAAAGAGCAAATAAAAGATTAGTTTTCCACGTTTATCGTTTATGGATTCGAACTAGTATTGATATCAGAGCTAGGGTCCTCCAAGTCGAGTCAAGTTGTCATTATTCAAATCAAGTTGTTTGACTTAATCTACACAGATATAATTTCTTCATAATTAACTCACAACTAACCTAATAATTGAGTGACATTGACTTATAGTTGAGTCAACATTAAGGATGTGATGTCATGAATAAATGCATGTTTATCTTTAGGAGCAAAATTAATTATTAATGTGGCAAAAAGATTTCCTCCTCTTTACAATTACATGCATGGGTATAAATTAGTCCTCAAATGTAGTCGAGTTAGTACCTAAATGGTAGAATTGTATTAATGAATAAAAATTTGAATCATGTTTGTGGTTGTGATGGAGATTGTTCAGTACTTGATTTATCTCCTTTTATTTAACTGTGAGACCGACAACGAAGAACATTTAACGCGAGTATTATCACATTTTACATCAATGTATGGGCATAAATTTATAAGTCTCTCACTTGGATAGGGAGGCAAGGCAAGGTCAACGACATTGTAGGGTTTTGACCAATGGAAGGGAAGGAGTCAGTCCAATATCTCAGTCAATGTGGTTGAGCATCATTAATGGCAGTGACTTGATGACTGATTTCAGCCGATTCTTAATGGACACGTGAAGAAATTAATGAGGGTGGACTTTTATAGATTGTGGGCAAATCTTCCCAAAAACTCACTTTTAGATTTGTCTGGTTTCTAAAATACTCCCCACACTTTGTAATTTCTAAAATACACCCCATGCCAATTCTTCTTGCAAAAGGTTGGAATCCGCCAACCTAGCGGCCCCACACGATCGGCCCCCCGACCATCTGTGAGGAGGTAAATCACGGTGAATGCGGGACTGGCCAGGACATGTTGGTCGTGGGTTTTGTACATGGCAGATTTTGATATTATCGCAATTGCTACCAATGACCCTCGAACCGCCGACCTCTTCTTGCAAGCATACATGGCCTGACCAGTTGACCCCGCCCGTGGGGGCATTCTTCCCTGTGTAGGGCATTGTTATAGTCATTTTCGCTCGTCCAAGCCTCTACTTGATGATTATTTTGACAAAGATAATTATGTAGTCCTCCCAGAGTCCATACGTATTAAATTGCAATAAAAGAAATGTCAAACTGATTATGAAAGATGTATTGTCTCTTTTGACAAAACCTAGTTAAACTGAACCATGCTCAGATGTGTTCATATTTATTTATTACTTATCGAACTTGTTTAAACTTATTTATTAAAAAATTCACTTTTAGATCAAAATCTCACTTTTAGATTTGTCTGTTTTCTAAAATACTCCCCACACTTTGTAATTTCTAAAATACACCCCATGCGAATTCTTCCTCTATGTAGAGCATTGTTAAAGTCATTTTCACTCGTCCAAGCTTCTACTTGATGATTATTTTGACAAAGATCATATTGTAGTCCTCCCGGACTCCATACATATTAAATCGCAATAAAAGAAATGTCAAACTGATTATGAAAGATTTATTGTCTCTTTTGACAAAACTTAGCTAAATTGAACCATGCTCAGATGTGTTCAAATTTATTTATTTACTTATCGAACTCGTTTAAACTTATTTATTAAAAAACTCATCAAGCTCAACTAACAACTTTGTTGCCCTTGTAAATTAGTGAAATTTTTATTTAATTCATGAAACTTATATTATTTTTCATTTTTAATATATCATGCATAATTTTAGATTATAAAAATTTATAAATTTTATGTATTTGAATTAATTAAAATTAAGAAATAAATATATAAATAAATTTTACTTAAATGAATAAATAAATATTCATTAACTTTGTTTATAAATATTAACAAACTAAGGTTATCAGTATTCAAATTTATTTATTTTATATATTATTTTACTATTGAACGAACTTAAAATGGGTTCTATTTATCCTAACACTAAACTTATTCATGAATAATTCTGTTATAGTCCTATCCATTTCTCTTTAATGAAGACGTCTAATTCTAGCCAATTCTAGACTCTTGAGTGATATTGAAACCTTCGGGACATAGTTGAGTTGGTTATAACGGAACAGAATTGTTGAAATGGGCAAGAGTCGAATCTCGGTAAAGCGAGGTAATACTCTTCTTCATCGTAACCAACTGCAGCTTCTCGATTTACCTCCTCATAGATGATCATGAGACCAACCGTGTGAGACCGCTGAGATGATAAATTTTACTTTTTATTAAAATTGAGTGATATTGAAAGTCATATACGTTAATGGATAGTGTTATAATCATTTTCACTCGTTCAAACTTCTACTTGATGATCATTTTGACAAAGATAATATTGTAGTCCTTCCTTGGTCTCTTAAGAGACCGTACGTTTAAAATCACGGCAAAAGAATGGTCAAAACTTTTGACGAAAAATTGTTCAACTATCCTCCAAAAACAAACTTAAAATGGTCAATTTTGAACAGGAAAATTTACCAAAAAGTATGCTCAGATTTTAAAAGTTTTCAAATCATGTACCATTTCCTAAAATGTCCTTTTATCCATTGCAAACCCAAAGCAAAATAAAAAACTATTTTTTATCTTACTTGAACCAAACTAAATTGAACCGAATCAAAACAAAAACTTAATTGGTTCATTAAATATTTCCACTCAAAAGTCATCAATAACCCATCACAAACCACCTAAATCTTATTTTTTTTTTCAAAAAAATAACAATAAAAAAATAACGTTGTTGGACTTTTGAATAACCAAAAATTGGTTTCCAGGCCGTGGCGAGGCAAGAAGGCCGATGTGCCTCACCATGGCCTGAAAATCAATTTTTGGAATAATTAATATGCATACATAATTAAAATTACTCAAATCCAAATAACTGATGGGAAAGTCTTGAAAAACCATTCCGGTAGATTCTTACAGAACAAAAATTTTCCCGGAAACGATCTCAAGTTGCCCTCATAGTCGATCAAACGAAGTTTGATCGACTCATTTAGATCATTGGGCTCTTGTGTTTGGTTTACAGGATCCAATATAAAAGGAATAATTTAACTTATGCGGAAACATTAAATTATACCTTATGAAGTTTGTACCCGAAGACCTCTTGATCTTCTGCTGTATTCCTCTCCTCTTCTCGAACGTTGTGTGGGCAACGATCCTTCGAGAATTTCTCCACCAGAATTCTCCACTCCGATGGCTAATCAAGCTTTCCTTCCTTCTCTTTGTCTGGAGAAAGAAGAAGAAGAAGAAGAAGGGGTTGGCTGCCGAGAGAGTCTCGGCCACCAAGAGATATATCTCGTGTGTTCTTCAACCCTTGGCAACCCCCTTCTTTTATAGCCTAGTCATCCCATAAATATGGTATAATTTGAGCCATAAACATGGTATGATTGAATCGTAAACATGGTATGATTTAGATCAATCAATTCGGAGATTTTGGCAAGATTTCGGAAGTTTCCAATTCGAACCGAGGTGTTTAATCGATCAAACAATCGATTAAACATCGCTACTTTTTCTCATTAACACTGGTAATCGATCAGGTGATCGATTACCAGGCTGGTAATCGATCACCTGATCGATTACCTGCCTTCGTAATGAGAACTTTGGTAATCGATCAGCTGATCGATTACCAAGGTGTGTAATCGATCAGCTGATCGATTACACAGCCTTGTATGGGTTCGAATGCCTGGTTTCTTCACGAATTCTTCCAAGGTGGACTTGAGGATTCCCAGAGGCTACAGCAGGGACCTAGAGGAGGAATTGGTTTTGGTCTCCTGATAGGCTTAAGCTTCCCATGTTCTTCACCGAACATACAGCTTAAGTCTATCAATAATAACTCATTCCACTAGAGAGTTATTATTGCACTACCGCACCAATCCCATATTATAATATGGGCTCCTTCTTACTATAAGTACATTAGTCTCCCTGTGTTTAAGATATCGTATGTCCGTCAATTAAATGAGTTACTGACAACTCGAATTTAATCAACTTCTAATCCAAGAGTAGTACCACTCAACCTTATTATCATGCGGACAAGGTCCACCTGCAGGGTTTACATGATAATCCTTATGAGCTCCTCAAGGGGACATCATCAGCCTAGATTATAGGACACAGTTTCCTTCTATAATCAACAACACACCATGTACATAATACTACTTCCCAACTCATCGGGCCTATTGATCTATCGATCTAAATCTCACCCTTTGATGAATTAAAGAAGTATATACTAAGCACATGTGTTTGTTATTATATCGGGATTAAGAGCATGTACATCTATAGTAACAGAGGTTTAGTTCGATTATATAGTCAGTATAAATCGAACAATCCTCAGATGGTCTTGTTCAATACACACTTAGTGTACTAGTGTAATTCTATAGTCAAGACAGACTAAGACCAAATTACACTACAACCAATCCAATGGTTTGTCCAATCCATCTTGGTTGTGAACACTGTTTATAATCTATAAGGAACTGATAACATGGTCTTCTGTGTGTGACTCCACACACCATGTTTATCTACAATATAGATTAATCGGACACTTGCAAATATTGACTAAATGTGATTCTTATTTTAGAATGTTTTTTTACATTACTAGGATTCTGGTATACATCCCAACACAAACTTCCTTTATGGATGACTATAGAAAATTATTTAAGAGCGTGTGATCTTCTCCATTTGAAGGGACACAATCCTAAATAATTACCTTAGTGTCAAGTAATGGTGAATACTTAGAACACATATAATAGTATCCTCCCCATCGGAGTCACTGCTATTATTTTGTGTGGCTAAAGATAAACCAACTATTAATTTTATTTGTCATAAAGTTAAGTTGACAAGATAGTAAAATTAATGG
>NC_133875.1:1155006-1269918 GCF_044706935.1 Curcuma longa
ATAAAATTATTACATTCCTTGCTAAAAGGTTTTCTTCATGATTAAGTTTTCTCAGAATAGGATATTCTTCGTGATTAAGTTTTCTCAGACATTTTTTATATCAAGAATCTCTAAGATCTTGGGGAATAATTGTATCTTTAACGCCCTCCCACAAGCGAATCGGGGAGGCACACACCGTGAATTGTCTTGAAGAAGGGCAAAACGATGCAAGGACAACCCTTTTGTGAAAATGTCAACAACTTGATCTTTGGTAGAGATATACTGAATCAGAAGTGCCTTTCGAGCAGCACGCTCACGAACAAAGTGAAAGTCAATCTCAATATGTTTTATACGCGCATGAAAAATCTGATTGGCAATGAGAAACATGGCGCCAATGTTATCACACCAGAGAACCAGTGGTTGCAACATGGGAACATGGAGCTCACTGAGAAGCGACTAGAGCTAACATAATTCAGCAGTGGCATGTGCTAAGGCATGATATTCCGATTCAGTACTAGAGCGAGCAACCACTTGTTGTTTCTTAGAATTTCAAGAGATAAGAGTGTTGCCAAGAAAAATACAATACCTAGTTGTAGATCGACGATCATCAGGACAACCTGCCCAATCAGCATCAAAATAAGCAGTCAGACTTAGAGAAGATGAGGGTCGAATAAGGATACCATAGTGTGGCGTATGCTTGAGATATCGAAGAATACGCTTAACAGCCACCCAGTGAGAGGCAGTAGGAGATTGCATAAACTGAGATGTACGATTGACAACAAATGCAATTTCAGGACGTATAAGAGTAAGATACTGAAGGTCACCAACAATACTCCGGTAGGACTGAGGATCAACTAAGGGATCGTCATCATGGCGAGAGAGGGATGAACCAGAGGCAATAGGAGTGTGAAGGGGTTTTGAGTTATGCATTTGGGCTCTAGTCAATAAATCTACAATATAGTGAGATTGACTAAGGAAAAGACCTTGGGGTGTGCAAAGCGCTTCAACACCAAGAAAATAATGAAGGTTACCCAGATCCTTAAGAGGAAAAAGCTCACCCAGTGTGCGACCGACAGAGGCAATGTGGGATGGTGAGTTGCTGGTAAAAATTATATCATCGACATAAACCAAGATATACGTCGTTATCTCAGAAGTGTGATAGACAAAAAGAGAGGAGTCTGATTCAGATTCGAAAATCCCAAGGTTGAGCAATGATGTACAGAGTGTCGCATGCCATTCTCGCGGAGCTTGCTTCAGACCATATATAGCCTTGTGAAGACGATAAACATGGTCAGGAAAATCAAGATGAATAAAGCCAGGGGGCTGAGACATATATATACCTCCTCATGCAACATCCCGTGTAAAAAGGCATTACTCACATCAAGCTGATGAATGGGCTATTCTTGGGAGACAACAAGAGCCAATACATTGCGAATAGTAGTGGGCTTGACCACAGGTCTGAAAGTCTCAACATAGTCAATTCCTTGTTGTTGGTGGAATCCCTTAGCAACTAAGCGGGCTTTATGACGATCAATGGACCCATCTGCCTTCCACTTTAGTTTAAAAATCCATTTGCAACCAACAAGATTTTGATGAGCATTACGGGGAACCAAAGACCATGTACTATTACTGATGAGAGCATTGTACTCTGAAGTCATGGCATCTCGCCAAGCAGGATCTTTACTGGCACCAGAATAGTTGGTCGGCCGGTTTAGAATAATCAGCAGTGACAAGAAGAGCACGAGGACGAAGAGACCTTGTCTTGGCACGAGTGACCATGGGATGTAAAGAGCAAGCAGGGGCCCTAAGTAGACCCATGTCAGGCTGTGCCGGCGGAGACTCCAAGGAGGATGGAACATCAATTGGAGGTGTTGTATCCCTGATGATAGTGGACAGGTTACTGGGCAGCGGCGATGAGCAATCATCGGCAGGAGACCCGAAGCCAACAGAGGTACCCAATATGGCTAGGGGAGGGGATGTAGATGATGATGGAGCATGGAGAGATGTGGAGTCCCTGTGATTAAGAAAAGGAAAAGAAGTCTTATCAAAAACCACATGGCGAGAGATAAATATCCTCCTCGTAGGGATATGAAGACAACGATAGCCCTTGTAAGATAAACTATATCCTAGAAAAACACACTTGATGGATCGAAAAGATAGCTTATGACGATTATATGGGCGGGTAAGAGGAAAGTGACTGCACCTAAAAATTTTAAGAGATCCATAATCTGGAGATCGCTGAAAGAGCAACTCAAAAGGAGAACAATAATTCAGTGTCACAGAGGGAAGCCGATTGATCAAATAAATCGCAGTAAGAAAGGCTGCATCCCAGTAGAGTAAGGGCATAGAAGCGTGGGCTAGCATAGCAAGGTCTGTCTCAGTAATATGACGGATTTTATGTTCGGCAACACCATTTTGTTCACTTGTGTAAGGGCACAACAAGCGATGTTGAATACCTTGTAGTTCAGGAAGATTGTAAATCGAGCGAAATTCTCCTCCCCAATCAGTCTGTATAGCCTTAATTGACTTATTAAATTGATTCTCAACAAGAGCACGAAATTGGAGAAAAGTTGAGAGAACCTCAGATTTGCTTTTAAGAGGATAAATCTAAGTATAGCGTTTAAAATCATCCACAAAATGCACAAAATAATGATACCCATGTATAGAGAATTCTGGAGATGGTCCCCAAACATCAGAATATAATAGATCAAGAGGTTCTTTTGAACGAGATTGAGACAACGGAAATGGTAGTTTATGAGCCTTACCAAATTGACATGCATCACAAAAGGAAACAGTCTTATTGCCTAAAATAGGTAAACCATAATGAGAGATAAGTCGAGCAACTGTAGCAGATGCCAGATGCCCTAGACGATGATGTCATGTGCTAGCTAAAGAGCGCTCGATAAGATAAGCAGACCGTTCGGTAGATGGTGCATCGGTCTGGGCTAGACAATAGAGACCATCTTTAAGGGTACCGCGAAGTAGTTCCACCTTCGAAGCCTGATCCTTAATAACACAATAAGTCGGATAGAATTCAAAAAAGACGTTATTGTCAATCGTAAAACGAGCAACACTGAGTAGATTTTTAGTAATGGCAGACACATGTAATATATTTCAAAGTTGCAATAATTTGGCAAGACTAAGAATAGATGAGTCACCAATATTCGATATGGGAAGAGTCGTACCATTGCCAACAATCATTTGGATAGTACCTTGATACGGAGAGTGTACTTGGAGATTCTCTAAATCCACTGTAAGATGATCGATGGCGCCTGATTCGGGATACCAAGCAGGATCAGAAATTGTTGCAGGTTCGGCTATCAAGGCTAATGGTGGTGGAGGAGAATTAAAGTTTTGATCGAAACGACGTCGACATGATGATGAAGAATGACCTCCACCGTTGCAGATCTGACACTTTTGTGAGATATGACAGTTAGCGGCGATATGACCAAATCTATCACATAATTGACACCTAGGTCGTTTATTTTCGTTTCGACCACCGCGGTAAGCACGACTCCTGCGTTGCTGATTATGGGCCGGAAGCTCGTGGGTAGTTATAAGAGAAACTGGATTCGGGTTCTCCGAATATGAGGTTTGATACTAACCCAGCGAAGAAGTATAGTATGGTCTGTGAGGGCTGTGAGCCCCCACGGTGTTTGTAGGAGAGAGTCTACCAGCAGGAATCCCTGAAGTAGTGTTTGTCTGGAACGACGCCTCTGGGTGATCCGAGAGACAGATACGCCATGGGGGATGGCTCGGTGCCGTGCAACTGCTCCAGTCGCTGCTCATGAGTAAGTAGCATGTCGGTTAACTCTTCTATACTTACGCCTTCTCTCTTGGTTGTCATAGCAACCACCATAGATATATACTCGGGTCCGAGTCCCCTAAGAATATAGAGCACCAGATCAGTCTCTAGAACTCGATGTCCAGCACCTATGAGATCGCCCGAGATTGATTTCATCTTTTTGCAGATATTCGATCATGGATAGTCCACTTTTCTTCATTGTCTGTAGCTGGAGTCGGAGTTGCATGAAACGTGCACCAGATTGTGAGGCCACCATTTTCTCCAATGATGCCCACAAGCATCTTGAGGTGGTGCAGGAGGGGCCGACAACTTGAGCCAAGACTTCTTCTGACAGTGTTGAAAGAAGCCAACTGAGGAGACGTTGGTCTTGCTGCTCCCAAATTCCATATTCGGGATTATTTTTGATCTCTTCTACACCATCTTCCTTCCAAGTTACTATCGTCTCAGCTGGAATTGCAAACTCGCCAGAAACGAACTGGATTAGACAATGACCTTTTAGCACAGGTAGTACTTGGGATTTCCAGAGGCTATAGTTCCTCTGGTTTAGTTTTGTTGATATTTGAGTAGCGAACGACGTCATAGTAGGTGTTGATAGAATTCCGACCATAGGATCGTTGGAGTTTTCCTTGCGCTCTAATACCAAGTTGAAGAAAAATAAATAGAGATGAATGAAAAATATTCTTGCACCACATTTCTTTATTCAATATGGAAATATATACATTGTACAACAATTGTATATAGAAATAAGAAATTATAAATAAAATTATTACATTCCTTGCTAAGAGGTTTTCTTCGTGATCAAATTTTCTCAGAATAGGATATTCTTCGTGATTAAGTTTTCTCAGAATAGATATTTTTTATATCAAGAATCTCTAAGATCTTGGGGAATAATTGTATCTTTAACATGTAGTGCTCTTAATACTAATAGTCTCCTTATTTTTGATATATAAAAATTAATTTAAAGTTAGCTAAATATAACAATAATTAAAAATGAAATATGCATTTAATGTATGATTAAAATTAGAAGAATGCAGTCATGAATCAAATGTATTTTTAAATTCTCCCCCCTCCCCCAATTAAAACTCCCTCTTAACATATTTAGGGGGCGTTTGGTTTGATCATTTTCCATTTTTATTTTTTTATTTTCTAGAAATTATTGTTTGTTTTATGTTTTTCAATCTCATTATTTTCTGAAAAATGAGAAGTCATTTTCTAAGAAAATAGAAAATGATAAAACATCATTTTCTATGGAGAAGGGAAAATGCGGCTGACAATTAGAAAACACAAAAACGCGCTACGCTGCACATCCAACTCCAAATTTCTCCCCGACAAACCTCATCACTCCTTTTCGATTTTCCCGCAAGCAAGCCGATGTCGGAGCAGAGGCCGTCAAAGGATCTCGATGAAGGCGAACGAGCTTTCCGTCCTCGCCTTCTCCCCCAGCGGAAAGCCCTTCTCCTTCGGCCACCCCTCCGTCAACTCCGTGCTCGCCCACTTCCTCTCCGCCTCGCCTGCTCCCCCTCGGCACCACCCCCTCGTTGGGGCCCTGGTTCGGGCGCTCGGTTGACAGGAGTTGCAGCTCGCAGAGCGGCTTGAGGTGGAGAGGAGGAGGAAGGCGGTGATTTTTCGGCCACGACCGTGGGCGATTTTTCGGCCGTGGGCGCTTGAGGGGCGGAGCAACTGGCCGTCGAGGCTTTGCAACCGTCGAGCGTGGCGATCAACTTCGGCGGGAGGGAGTACCTTGCTTGTTTGTGGTGGATTTCGTTATGGTTTCTCCTTTTTTTTTTGTTCTGGTCGGCTACGGCTGAAATGTGCAACTTCGTGTGGCTCTTTGAGATTATAGTCTTTTTTTTGGGTTGCCTTTTGATGCGTAGCTCTTTAGATATGCTCTCGGTTGAGAAAAATAATCTGTAGTTGGGTGGATGAGTATGAACTTGATGCAAAGAATTTAGTGAAGATGGGAACGATGAAAGATAATTCAGCAAATTTATCTGTTTAAGCAATAAGACTGCCAGGAGGGATTTTGGACTTACATTTCTTGGTAAATTTTGAGATGGCATGCGTTAAGCTAGGATCCAAAGATGATGGACTACAACGGCAAGGGCGGGCATGGTATGCTGCTTCCTCTGCTTCATATGGCTATTTGTTCACTATTGATTTTGTTGATTAGTGTTTCTCAATCGATAGGCACATTCAATGTTAAATGGGATTCCTATCAAACTTAGATTGTTATATCTACTACTTGAAATAATGCCTTTCAAACTGAAACCAAATGTGTGTATATGCTTGTCTGATTAATATACGTAGCACCTTGTTCTTAATGTCTCAATGAAGATTTTATATATGATGGACTTGTGAAATGCTAACAGTGAATCTTGGATTGGTTATTCTGTTCATCATGTAATCTCAGGTGAAATATTTGTTCTGCAACTTTATTTTGCCTATGGAAATAGTTGTTTCCGACTTTCTTTTGATGAATGTGTGTTCCAAATTTCCTATGTGTTATTTCTCAATTTTGGCACCAGACTAAAGGTTATTCAGAAATCTTGTTAGTTATCAATGAATTTGTATTTTTGTTATGGATCACTTTATTTTGTCAGATATACTTTTTTTATTAAAAATACATAAAGGGCTTAGAGTGATTTAATAGAAGTGGGCTAAAAAAAAATTTTGTTTATAATTTTCTATATTAACAAAATCAAACGCATTTTCTAATTTTTTTTCTAGAAAATAGAAAACAGTATATTATACCAAACACATTTTCTGTTTTCTAAAAACTAGATCAGAAAATAGAAAAACAAAAATAGAAAATTGAAAAATTAAAAATAGAAAAAAAATTTTTCAAACCAAACGCCCCCTTTAACTTTTAGGAAATTTTAACTTCAAAAAATTCTTAACTTTAAATCTCATTTCTCTCTTTTTTTTCATACATCAAAAATAAAAAAGAAAAGAGTTTTAAAAATTATTAATCTACTTGCTAAAATATAGAGTTTAGTCAAAACTTAATAGCAAGTAAAGAAATAAGTCGAAATAAACTTTGAACAAGTAAACTTTAAAGTTTAAAAAGAAAACTTAGCTTAAAAATACGTAAACTTAAGCAAGTTATAAAGTAAACATATGTAAACTTTAAGGAAGAAAGACGTGAACTTAGTAAGAATTGAACTTGAATAAGTAAGTAGTTTAAGTCAAATCAAGTCAAATATGTGCTAAATGAAACAAATAATTAAATCATAAGTAAGCACATGAGTCAAAAATGAATGTCTACTACAATTCAATCACACAGAGAACAAGTAAGCCATCAAATGAGTTAGATAAATTAACTATGTAAGCAATAAGACTTGAAAATAGATAAATAAGACTTGAAATTAGATAAACTAGCTGAAGCACACTATAAGTCAACATAAGTTCATACAAGTCAAACTTAACGTTTAGTAAGTAAGCTTAAAGAGGTACTTCAAGAATTTAAATTCAAGTAAAACATAAAATAATCTTAAGCAAATGAAGTAAGCTTGAAATCAATTAATAAGTTAAAAATGAAGTAGGCTTGAAATAGAGTAAGCTTAAATCAAATGAAGTCAAGAATAGTAAGCATAATTCAAGTAGACATGTAAGCATTTAATAAATGAACATGTAAGTTTTAAATGATGATGATTATAGCTTAAAATGAACAAGTTAACAAGTATTTAAGCTGAATAAAGTAAGAGTTAATTACTTAAACTTTGAATAAACATGGACTATGGACTAGTAGATAACTATGCACATAAAGAGATAAAACATTCAAGCATTGAATCAGAAACTTAAGTCGAAAAATAAACTTAAATTTAACGTGAGATAGTTTCACTACATAGTCAACTAAGTCAATATGAGATTTGAAAATAAATTAAGTAAAACATGTCAAGACAAGCAAGAGAACATGTAAACATTGAGTAAAACAAGTAATCAAGTAAGGCAAGTAATCAAGTAAGAAAAAGAATTCAGTAAAAATAAGTTTAAACAAAGTAAGCTTAAGTGAAAAATGTAATAATCTTGAAGTTTAGTAAGCTAAGCTTAAAAGAAGTGCCTCAAGTAAATCAAGTAAGCATGTAGGCATCAAAATTGAACAAGTGAGTAAATCAATTGAATAAAAACAAGTAAATAAGTATATAAATGTACATTAATATATGAAATAAATCTAATACAAGTTTCAACCTAGTCTAAGCAAGTTATTTAACTCCCCTAAATTAGAGATCTATTTTGATTTGAAATAAATTTTCTAACATTTAGATTTGAACATGCATTTATATAGTAACTTGAGTTAGCACAAGTTGGTTTAATATTATGAATGTGTTGTTTCGGAACCCAAAAAGAGTTGTTTCCTACTTGATTGACCAAACATTATTTATATCTACTTATTTTCAAGATAGGCCTTATATGAGTATGATCTAGCCATAATCAAATTTCCTTCTGTTGTGTAGTAAAGCATTTATGTGAAGAAAAAAAAAGGTTAATGGTGTATACATTATTTTTCTTATTTTCTAATAAAAGGGCCGATCGCCCCAATATATGGTAGGGTCGATCTATACATTTGTTAGAAAAAAATTCTACCCTATATCCAATGTCATGATATATGTGATTCATACATATATTTTTTATTCTATTTTGCATGTATTTACTATATTATATGATCATATTTACATAAACTTCAAGCATTTATATTCAGTTCATCATTTTAGTTCAGATGACTATGGTTTATGCTTTTTATTGATAGGAAGTGAAAATTTTAACTTTAGAGCACAAATCATAAACGAAAAGCCTAAGGACGACACAATGCAGCATGATACACGGCTTGCCCATGACCTCTGCCATGTCTGTGTACCATCCTTGGATGTAAAAAGACTATCGGAGTAACACACTGGATGTCCAACACCCAACACGGGCTAGCCGCATCACCTGACACAACCATGCCTCAAGCTATGCCTTTGATGAGGAGACTCCAGCGCCGAACATGACCCAACCGTGTCAACTGCCACGATCATGTCTAGACTTCCAACATCCACCACAGCTAGACCGTGGTGTCCCATATGGCTATGGCGCACTACATCTCTTTGATGATTTAAGAATTGTGTTAATCATGTTAGTCACCCTGACTTTTTAGGAAAGTATATTAGAGTTCTTCTACATATTAGGAAACTCTATCAAGACTCTAAAATTATAAATAAAAGCAAAGGACAAGGTTTTCTAAAGAGACCCTAAGGATCAAGCGATTCCTTGACAGGGGATCGAGGAAGAGGCTGCTTCGAAAACTAAGAGCTACGACGCTGATGATCGATATTTCTGAGTGTTTTTTTATTCTAGGATTATGGGCTAACTTAATATTTTATTTGATAAAATAATGCATTGATTTTTTTTCTATTTGTTGGGTTTTTCGGGCCGCAAAAATTGCTTTTTGCGTTGCGGAAACCCCGAAACCCATGCCACCGGATCCGTGCGAAAAATAATAAAATTGCACATACATGGTTTCTACCTAGATCTACATTAGATCTACAAGTTTAAGGACCTTTACCCTCGATGCGTGCCCTTCGCGTATCCCGCTCGTCCAAAAGGGTGCCGGATCTCGAGAGCGTCAAGTGCCGCTCCTCTATTGGTATCCACACGGACAAATGGTGGAGAACCGAAACCACAAGTGTGCTAGCACTCAAGAAGGTTTTGGCAATGGAGGAGAGGAGAAGGAGAGGAGAAAACTCAAGGAGAGAGAGAGGAGAATCAAGTTCACGTTGAGTTCACCTTGAGAATGAAAAAAAAACATTTTTCATTCATTTTGTGGCTTGTCACATCAAGGCATTTTAAGGCTAATTAATCCCATTAAAATCATTCAAGCCTTAGGTTACAAACTCCTATTGTAACCCCCATGATGTGGCATCCATGATGATGTGGAGCATCATCATTGGTCACCTCTTATGCCACCTCACATCAAAGTCAAATGGTCAAGTCAAGCATTGACCATAAGGTGGCATAAGTCAAGTCAACATGGATGATGACATGGCAAAAAGTCAAGTCAACATTTATGATGACATGACACAAAGTCAAGTCAAACTTGACTCCTAAAGTTCTCCTTCTCAAGTCAAGTCAAACACTTCTAATCTCCCAAAGTTGATCAAATCAACTCAACTAGTCTAGTTTGGATTACACTTAATCCAACTTGATTCATCACATGAATCTAATCCTCTTGGTTCATCATATGAACCTTATATCCACCTAATTATCCTTTGTGTGTGACCCTATAGGTTCTTGTAACGTTGGCAATGCTTCTAAATCGATTTAGAAACATAAGTAGTGAGCGGTATCTAGCAACACATCACTACTACCCAAGTTACAAGAATGTTGAGATCCAACATCACCATTGTGACTACTAATTGTGACTCTTCACAATATGTGACAAATGTCCTTCTATCCTTGATATCATGATTGATTAAACCGAGGCATAGACCGTGTCATCCTCTAATCAATCTATGTCTTGAACTCCAAGTAGACTCACTACAATCAAACGAGCTCAACATCACATGTTGACTCATTTGGGCATGACCATGCACTTTAGTGGTCTCACTCTATCAAGAACTATGATATCACTCCCGTTATATGGGAGGGATAGATCCCATCTACATCACTCACATCCCACTACATAATTTGTTACACACCCAGTAATCGCCTTTATAGTCCACCCAGTTACGGGTGACGTTTGACGAAGCCAAAGTATGCAACTCCTTATGTTGGGAACCATGGTGACTTCAGGTCTAAGGACTAATAGTCATACTAATAGCCACATGAGAAAGTATATGACACTCATATAACGATCCATGATACTTTCTCATGGCGGGTCATTCAGTATACATTCTCCAATGCATACCCATGTGTCAACTTGATATCTCATATCCATGACTTGTGAGATCAAGTCATCGTGTTGACCTACATGCTAGTCTCGTCGCATTAACATTGTCCTTGAATGTTAATACTTGACTAGGAATCATTTAGAGTAGTGTTCTCTATATCATCTCACTATCGATTCAACCAATCGATTGATATAGATACGAACCATCTACTCAAGGACGTTACTATACTTAGTTATTTGGCACCAATACAAGTAAGTATAATAACCTCAAAATGCCTTTATAAAATGTAGAAATATGATACATATGAGTCCATACAACAATCATCACTCTAATGATTGGCTCATGATTTATCATCGAACTTAAAGGATTTATCTTAATTCACTTTATGAGTTACAATTGGGATAGATTCATTAGTGTTTTCTTTATTTTCTTCTTCCAATAGATGCATTCAATTACCTTTGGACAAATCAACATAATCATATGACGAAATAAAAGAGGTGCATTCATCGACAATCATCATAGTGAAATCAAAATCCTCAAATTGCATTCCAAACTAGCTTTCTCACCGTTATCGATCGATCACTCTTGTTTCTCTTCCCACACAACACGACTTTTCTCAATTATCTAGGTAACCTTCTTTGTGAATATTTTGGTATTCAACAATATATGGTCCCAATGAATGATATTTTTATTACTTGACAACACTGTGCATTACAGTATGAGAATATCAAATTTTTGGTGTCATTGGCCAAGGACTATATTTATGTTGATATCGAGTCTTATTTGCGATTTGTTTAATTTAGATTTTTCTCTTTATTATTATTTTTCTCTTTTTACTCAAAAATCTCTTTATTTTCTTTTTTTATTTTTCTTTTCTTTCATTTTCCTTTTCCTTGCATACTAAGATGGATGCTTTAACTCAATGGTTTGATAAACTAAATATTGGGAATTTTCATAATGATGTAGTGTTGGTGCTGAGCACCTCTTCGAACTCAAGTTTTGATGCATAACGGTTAAAGTTAGTCTTGTTGAGGTCTAACAAAGTTGTCAAGTATGCAAGTACAATTAACTTGATAGTTGGTAAAGTCCTGGTTGGGAATCATACATTGTCTAAGTCCTAGTTGTAGGATCACAATATGCGATATAGGAGGGTGAATATCACTTGTTGAAAACCTCGTTTCTTTTACAAAAACCAAGATAGAAATGCAGTTGAAAACTTAAAGTGAGATAAAACTCAAGTAGTTACTTGATTCACAATCCAACGATTGTTACTCCAAGACCCATGATCTCTTAGACCATTTCTAATTGGGCAATCCACTAATACTCTCCTTTTCAGAAACTTTCGAAAAGGAGGAAAGCTCATATAAAAGATAAGGAAGACAGTAACAACTACTGTCACCTTTAATATAAATGCAAGTAATAAAGTTATTGATAACTGAGGAATGAAACTTTGTAGTAGGTTATCAGAGAGCCTCTCAACATATCGATAGCAGTGCTTGCGTGAACGGAACAGCAAGAGAGAAAGATAGTTGAGAATTGTTGATTAACCTTAGATCTCGGGGCTTCTTTTATAGCCTTATCCGGTTAACTAAAAACCCATCGGTAGATTGAATCTACTATCAGGTGACTAGACCTTGAACTTTTCTTACGTGCTCCGACTCAATTAGATCAATCTCATGAAATCCACTTTGTCCGATTGACTGATCCACTTGATTAAGCGATAGATCCCTAGAACTTCCTTTACTGTTTGATCTGATCTCATCTGATGTGCTATTTCCATACTTATTTGGTTGATTGATCCTCTTTATCAGTTGACTAAACCATTATTTCCATCTAAGCTTGAATTTCCATCTATCTATGATTATCCATTTGGATCAATTGATTGAACAACCTTGTTTGATTGACCAACCCCTTTAATTTTGGATAACTTTATTTTTCATACAAAATAAAGTTATCATAATATCTATATATATAAACATACAAAATAGAATTAGAAATAATTTATACATGTATGATTTATTCTGATAGTTAGACTCTCTGATCTCGACTTAGAACTCCAAATTGATTTCTTAATCGAACCATCACCTAAGTATTTTGTCCAAACTATGGCAAATCCTCACTATCTTTTAATTTAATAGAAATAGTAATGCAAAACACTGTACTTTGTTTGACTAGATACATTGGTCCAATTGACTGCATGCAGTCCACCAAAAATCTTATTTCGATCACATTTGATTAGAGTTCACTCCTCCAAGACTTATCATTACCTAAGGTTCACTCCCATAGAATTTTCCTCTTACTTGGAGTTCACTCCTCCAAGACATCTCACTATCTAAGGTTCACCCCCTTAGAGTTTTTCCTCTTGGAGTTTACTCTTCCAATATTTCTCACTACCTAAGATTCACTCTCTTAGGGGTTTTTCTCTTGCTTGGAGTTCACTCCTCCAAGACTTCTCATTAGAACTCACTCCTCCAAGACTTCTTACTATATAAGGTTCACTCCCTTAGGAGTTTTTCTCTTGCCAAGCATCCGATCACCCTTGACCTGCTTGCGATTTTCCCTTACCAAACATTCGGTTAACTTTAACCTGGCTGGACTTTTCTCTTTGTTAGTCATCCGATCTATTGGGATCAGTGTGTTCGCTAGAGGGGGGTGAATAGTGATTCTTCAAATTTTCTGTGAAATCATTAGCGGAAGCAAAATAAAATACAAAAATGAGGAACAATCGCTAACCCGATTTATTTATTTGGTATCCACCTCTACGAGGTGACTAATCTAAGGATCCACACACACAGACAACCTTTTCCACTATGAAAACCCTCCTTTTCGAAGCACATCCACTCAAAATTCCCAATGATAATCACTAAATAGCCACACACACACTAGGAATTCAAGCTTACCGATCAATCCTCCCTCATATCCGAGCTCCCCTATTCGCGTCGCGATGATCACCGCCACCCGACGGATCTCAGTTACCTCCGGCGAGAATCAGATCCATCGGTTGGATCTCCTGGTCATTGGCGATCCACCCGTGGCTTCTTCACCAGCTTCGGATGAGCACGATCGCGCGATCGGAAGGGAAGAAGAGAATGCCAATCGTGATCTCGTGAGCTTAGGTGGAAGAACGTGATCGTAACTTTAAACAAGGTTTTAATCGGGTTAATGGATTTAGCATACTCTAGATCTGATCCATTACTTAATTGAGCTGACTAAATGAGCTTCAACAGTAAACCCAAATTTGAAACCCAACCCATTAATAACTTAAACCTTAATAATATACATTAGGGGTAAGATTTAATGAGATATTTAATTAAACTTGTTTACCTCATTTAATCCCCAATAACTCAACTTAGACCAATAATAATAACAATTTATTTTTCCAACTAACCCCCTTAAATTTAAATGAAATTATCATACCTCACACTAAGTATACATGAATGGTTCACAGACCCAAATTGACAAATTAAAAGAACCATATTAAGTTAAGAGGGAGAGATAAAACTTGGTTTTCAAAATTTTAAGTATACTTTAATTTCAAGGGGAGATACTGAGTTAAGGGGGAACTTGAAGTGTTTCGTGACTTAAGAATTTTTTTATGACATTATTTTTAAAGGAAATTTATACTTAACTTTGACCCGAGATTGTCATAATAAAAAAGGAGAGATTGTTAGTATAGGGAGTACCAGATAATCGAACCATGATTTTAATAATGGTAAAGGGTTCGAGTTAAGCTTGTAAAGTTTACTAATGAGCTAAACTGAGTGTGTAAGTAGTACAGGGAAGTCCTAGTTGCGGCTAGGCAAAGGAAGTCCTAGCCTGGAGGATTGGGCAAAGAAGTTCTAGTCAGGAGAACTAGATAGGAAGACTTGATAGATCAAATCATCAGGCGAGAAGTCTAGGCAGAACCAGAGGACTGGACGTCTAGCCATGGAAGTCCTAGGGGTTAAGTGTTAGATGGTGAGTAAAAGTCCAATAGGTCTAGAGGATTGGGTTGACAAAAGTAAATTCTTCTGAGAGGAGTAGGTTAGGACGTATTCCTTGGAAGGGAATAGTAGACATCGATCTGACCTAGAATTTTATTGGAAACCTAAAAGTCAAGATCAGACAGTTGATAAATTGATATTTTTCTATTTTATATGTACTACACTAACTCTGTGATGTAGGAAATGAGGAATCAGAACTTTGAATTCTGGGCGCCCCTATCTGGATCTGGGAGACCAAACAGTCTAGGCGTCTGGAAGGGATCCAGGTGCCCGAATGTCAACCGATCAAGCCAACGAGGTGGATGAGGTGGTAAATTCTCAATGGTCGGGACACCTTAGCCTCCAATGGCCTAGAAAGGCTCGAGGTGCTCAGAGATGGATAAGGCGCAGTAGAGTCAAAGTTGATCCAACAACTTCCACGTCAGCATCCAAGTGTTCGAAAGGGATATAGGCATTCAAAATATGTCGAGTCAACGTTGGAAGCGGATCGACAGAATAACATGGAGGCACCTAGAAGGAGTTCCAGACACCCAAATCAGCCAATATAAGCAGTTGCGAGGAGAAAACCTAAAAAACATATAAATGCTACAACGATAGCCATTATATGCGCTACCGAAGCTCTTGAGACGATGTCATAATGCCAGAAAGCTGCACCGACACCTACACTCAATTTCTATTCCATTGTTGATAATTTATTTTATTTTTTATTACTTAACCTTTAGGACGGTAAAAGTTTATTTGTCCTAAAATTTTGTAAAAGCAAAAACTATCTCTCGTAAAAGGAGAGTTTGTTAGTGGATTGCCTATCGAAAACGGTCAAGAATCGTGAGCCTTGGAGTAGCAGTCAGTGGCTGTGAATTATGTAAAATAAAGCATCACTGTTTATTTTCGCTATAATTATTTTACTCTAGATTTATGAAAGTTTTCTGAACTTGTGAAAAAATGACAAACTTGCTATTCACCCCCCTCTAGCGTTTACCTCGATCCTACACTTAGGTAGTATTCCATGCGACTCTTCCAGTATGCAAAGTTGCTTCCCTCAAAGTACAGTGGTCGTGTAGTGTTGTGACCTTCTTTCAACGATATTTTGTTGTTTTAAGCTTGACTCCTTTGGATGCAAGTCCTCCGAAATAACCTTGCTCTGATACCACTTGTTAAGACCTTGTGAGCTAGAAGAATGGGGGGTTGAATAGTTCAAATCACTTAGTCTTGAACTAATGCAACAGAAATTTTTCATGAACCAACCATGCCACATACACAATGCTAACTCAGATGATTTTACTTAGTATTCGCCTCCTTGAGGTGACTAATCCAAGGATACACTCTCAGCTTACCACTTCCACTAAACCTTCTCCTTCTCGGACAAGCCTTGAAGGTGAGAGAAACCTTCTTATAGTAGGATTACAATAGCTTACAAATGAAGGTAGAAAACACAAGGAAGAAGAAGAGAAGTTTTACAATGATCTTGAGAGTTTTTTCTTCTTCTTCTAGAGATTGCTCCAAGTTGTGTAGTTAAATATCAAATGCCTTCTTTAGCACTTAAGCAAGAATTTTTGGAGCAAAATATCATGAACAGTGACCAACAATGGTTAACTTTCACCATTTAAAGTTATTCAACTTTTCTTGAGATTAGTCGATTGATTTCTCATATCAGACGTCGACTGATTTGGTCAGCGACCAAATAATGACTTATGAACTTTCTAAAATAGTATTTAATTTTATCAATTTTTAAATATCAGTTGAATCGATTCATATACCAGTCGACTGATATGGATAATCGAGTCACTAGTCGAATTGATTCTCTTATATTTGCTTCCAAAACATAATCAATCAACTGATATGATGAATCAGTCAAATCAATTCTCTTCTATTTTCTTTTAAAACAGAATCAGTTGATTAATATAGTTAATCAGTCGAATTGATTATCTTCTATTTGCTTCTGAAATAGAATCAGTCGACTAATATGATGAATTAGTCGAATCGATTATCTACTATTTGCCTCAAAATAAAATCAGTCGATTGATATCCTTATCAATCGAGTCGATCCTAAAATCAATCCGACTGACATGGTAATCAATCAACTAATACGTAGAATCAAGGTCAAACAATAGTATCAATCCATTAATGATTCACTTTCAGTAGACTAGTGCAAATATCAGCCGACTGGATATCATGATCAATCGAGTGATGGGAGTTTTATTGGTTATTCTAAACAATCAAATTCGTCTAAATTACCTCCCGGGTATCTAATCCGTGATATGTTCGATTTATCTTCTCTTGCCAAGAATCTAATCATCGATCTTCTTAGACTTCACTTGCCTCACATTCAGCCTTCTCACCTGTAAGGACTTTCTCTCGCCAAGAGTTCACTTCTTGACTTTCTTGGATTTCCCTTTGCCTCACATCCGCCTTCTTACCTGTAAGGACTTTCTATACACTTGATACACAAGTGAGGTTTCTCATAATTTGCTTTAAGCTTTACTGATGTCAACCATCAAAACTATAGCTCATGGGCACGATTGCATCAACAATAAAGTCCTAAAATAGTGAACTCTATACAAGTGATGAAGTCTTTAAAGTATAGAGGCCTCTAGGCATGTTGAAGTCACAGAAACATGGATGATTTATGGAAAGATGAAGACTTAGAGACATGAGGTGGCTTTTTGGAAAGATGAAGTCTCAAAGATGTGAGGAGTTTTTTTGGAACGGGAAGTCCTATCAGGTTGAGATTAATTCAATACTAGACAAGGATGAAACTCTAGTAACTTGAGCTTGTCTTGTACTGGGTAGATGAGGGAGTTCTGGAGGTATGGGATCTCTTGGCTTGACACAATAGTCTTGGTGTGGTTAGAATTAGAGTGCATGGTTTATTCATTGATGAACCTAAAACCTTAAAATTGTGGTATGGTTGAATTCAAGTTTACAATAGTTGACTGATGGTACAATTAGTTGATGGAATGCTTCAATTGATTAATGAGTCTGAAACCATGAAGTTGTGATTTGGTCAGATTTGTGGTACAAAGTAGTCAACTGATGTTGATAGTAGTTGACTAGTGGAGAGTCAACGAGCAGTCAACTTAGGAACAAACAAAATCGAATAAAATATTTTTGTTCGATTCTATTTCGAAGCCACACAATTGACCAATCGGTTGGTGTATCATCAATCAATTAAGATGGTAGTATGTTGATGAAAAACTAGGAAAGAATCATTGAGTGGATAAAGTTATAGCAAAATGCCAAATTCAAATGTGTCAAAGTGAGTAGTCAATTAGAGGTAATGGAACAATCAACTTATCAACGATTTCTAGACATGGGAAACACCTATAGAAGTGGATTTTGTAGAAGATTTTTAGCTAACGTTCTTGGAGGATCTTTATGCAAGTGTTGTTGTATCTAAAGTCTCCATGAGCAATACAAAGCTATCAAAAGACAAAGTAAAGCATGATCCCATTTGTGTAAATTTTATTTATGTATTATTCCTTGTATTTTGTATCTCCTTTGTATTTCTTATAAGAATAGGAATTTGTAAGAGATTTCTTTGCCTCTTAAAGGTATCCAAGGAGAAAGTATAATAGGATTTTGGGAGTGATCCACTAATGGATCATGGTTGTAGTAGATCTTGGTAGAACCGTGAACCACGTAATATCGATCTTACAATTTGTTGTAAAAATTATGCCTTGGATATTGACTCCCCCCTCCAGCTCAGTAAATTTGCCCCTCCCTAGCTCAATGAGCCAAGTGCTCACGCAACCCGAGCACCCAACATGCCATCATAGACTCTCAAAGCTCTACTTGGAACTACAACTTGGTTTGCTAAATTGGACCCTCCAGGTGATTTTAATTTCTTGAACCTCTTGAGGAAGATATTGTCCTTAGCAAGATGCGTGTCTTGACCATCCCTAGCATGGTTTTGACATGGGTAGGTAAGGATCTGCACTGATATATGATAGGATACAATTTGTGCAAGAGAACCATAGCTTGGAAAGTGCCCTACGAGGAGAGGCCATTGCAGAGCATGGTCTATCCCAATAGGGGATGGTCGAGACGACTCCAAACTATCATTGAGTACAATCTCAATAAAAGTCATGCGACCTGTCTTCCCTAAAGATTGACAACCATACTAGTCAAGGGAAGGACATAGAATAGCAAAGGGGTAAAAGAGCAATGGGATTTTTACCTCAAGTTTCATGAAGTCTCACGTATTAAAAGGGCTTTGTCAAACATCTTCGACACCCTCTAATGTTATCAACGTCTAACGAAGAGGTGGATTATGGATGTATCTAAAAAAGTTTATCAACAATGGGCTTCTATAGGATAGTAAAAAATATCTCATTATTGGTATAGGATTGAAATCTCGTATCGTATGTGTTCTAGCAGTGGGAAAATCAATTATTTCAAAATAACTAAGTTTGTTTTTGATAATCAAAGTTTTTAACTCTTATGATCTCAATTAATTTTGAAGATGATCAGTATCAGTTCTATAAAAATTTTATTTTAAGATAAATTCTAAAAGTATAATAGTAAGAAATGACATCAATCAACCCCTACGATCTTCGCTGTTGATAGCTATTGATTGAGAGTAGATACGAGGGGAACGAATCATCAATCAATCACTGTTCTATAGCTATTGATTGAATAGATACGAGGGGAACGACATCATCAATCAATCAAGTGTTGTGAATGGACACTTCACTTCATTACCTAAACATCACAACAGTTTTGTTCGCCTATTGATCCTATCCTTAAACATCACAATAGTTAAAGGAGAACAATAGTAATTAGATTGATATTTATTCTGATTGATTAAAATTTTCATGACAATCTTTTTTGCAACAACGTAACCACACTCACACTGCTCGCAAGCATATCAATGCCACATCTAACTACCTATATATTATATATATATATATATATATATATATATATATATATATAGTGAAATAGAACACCACGTATGATCTCCTTCTTCACTTCTGCTTCCTCTTCCCCACGTAGAAGAAGAAGAACAACGCCGCAACCGAGAAGGCCGAGAAACAGGCGGCAGCAATGTCAAGCGACGCATGTCGGCCGGATATCCCCACCACCTCGAACAAGTTCGTCGTCTTCTTTGCGTCCGTCGTCTGCCCGTAGGCCACCTTCGTATCGTCGGCGTCGAGCGCGTACGCCCGCACGAAGTAGGTGGCCGTGGGGATATCCCTCTCCACCGTGTACTCGTACGACCCGACGGCGTCTCTGCCGCCGTAGGCCTCGCTGGTGATCTTGAACTGGCACGTCTTGTCCTTCTTCAGCTCGTCGTAGGTTTTGCGCCACCGGCGGTCGGTCTGGCTCACCGGCGCATAGCACAGGACCAGCTTGATCTTCTTGTAGGCGGAGTCGACGCCGGCCTGCAGGCTCTCGTTCAGCGACCAGCTCACCTTGATCTGATCGACGCCGGCGTTCAACACTGCGTAATTAAACAAAAAATAAGAAAAATTATACAGGGAAGTAACAAGATTAATTTGGAGATCAATTCTAAGAACAGAAGCTAGCAAACCTTGGCCTGTTGTTGGAGACGCAGTGACGACGAGAGTGTTGTGAAGAGAAGAAAAGAGCACTGACGCCGTGGAAGGAGCCACAAAGCCTATCACTAGCAGAAGAACAAGAGCAGCCTCAGACGAGACAGCCGCCATTGTTGAATCTCTCTCGCTTCTTCTTTTCTTTTCCCTGTTTGATATTTGTTGCGGAGTTAACGATGGGGAGACTTTGTATATATAGGCGTGGATATTTACAAGGCCAATCTCAGAGGTGATGAACAAACACAGTTGACTTTCCTCCAAAATGCTCTTTAGGGCCACCAAAGGATGCTGTGGCACTTCACATCGAGCTTTGATTTTGGCACTTAATGGTGATCAAGCGAGATGTTTCAGAGGCTTGAGATGCGCGTGACTCTTAGTATTGGCCAAGGGGCAGGCAAAATTGGTTTGACTTTTTGCAGTTGACATTTTCTTGAATGTTTGAGGTGGGAATCGAGTTAGGCAATTAAATTATTTATGGCGTGGCGTTGGGGATTCGATAGAGGAGACGAAAGGAGAGAACACAGAGCGTGGCGTGGCGACAGCAACGCGCATGACGCAGCTCATTCTGAAAAATTAAACAGCCGTTTGTTCCTTCAGGGTACGATTAAACGAGTTTGAGATTAATAATGCAAATGTGTTAGACTTCCGGACAGAGGAAAAGACAGCGTATTTTCTAATTACGTACGTGCGTACTTCTAATAAACTTTGTTATTCTAATAAATAAAAGGTAACAAATTAAAAGAACGTCTCTTTATTATTTTTTAATAAAAAGTATTTTTTAAAAAAAGATATCAAAATAGTGTTTATATTTATCATTCTAAAACACTAAAAAATAATAAAAATATCAAATATGATAAATATTTTAAAGATCTATTTTTGAATATATATAAATTATATTTTAAATTTATCCAATAGATAAATTAGAATACCATCTACTTTTCAATTAGTATCTTGGATTATAAAAAAGAGTTATTATAACTTATCAAAATTATTATACATAAAATATTATTTATCAATTTAGTAAAAATTATTTAAATTTGATCAACATGATTAAGATATTTTTAAAATTTACTGTAGTATTTGTAGCTAGTAGTCGTTATGACCATAGCTACTACAATAATTTTAGTTTTAATATAATTTTAATAATATTTAAGTAATTTTAATTGAATTGATAATAATATTTGGGCAAAAATCAAAAAGAACGCCCATCATTGTGTTTTCATCAAATGGGTATCCCTATTTCTAATTAAAGTCAAATGTACATCACATTTGACTTGAATTGTCCAAAATACCCTTACATATCTAATCATTTGACCATATAGAAGCTAGCAACTAGTTTCTATAATTATAAAAGCTAACAACTAGCTTCTATAACTATAAAAGTTAATTGTTAGCTTCAACAACAATGGCTCTATATCATTTTAATTTTACTTTTCTGAGTGATAATCTAGTTAAAATAATATTTCAACTAGTAAAATAAATGATAGAAACTCCATAACAATTACTACATTTTAAATGAATATTATTTGATCACGATCAAGAGTATAGAAATTAGCATGTACATTTTACAATGTGTAGAAGCTAGCATGTAGCTTTTACAACAATGACTTTATATTATTTTGATGTCGTTTCTCTGAGTAATAATTTGATTAAAATAATATTTCAATGAGCAAAATAAATGATGAGGACTTTATGATATTTATTACATTTTAAATGAATATAATCTAATTATGATCAGATGTGTAAAAACTAGCATGTAACTTTTACAATATGTAGCAACTACCTGTTAGTTTCTATAATGTCTAGAAGCTAACAGATAACTATTACAAAAGAGTAAAGGTAAGAGTAATTTAGATAGTTCATATTAGATGAAATGCCCATTTGACTTTAATTAAAAATGAGATGTTCATATGACTTTAATTGAAAAGTGAGACACCTTCTTAATTTTTGCCTAAAATATTTTAATAATAGTAGTGCTAGAAATTTTTATTAGCAAATTTACTTTAACACATTATATCAATTATATATGATTGTGATTGCTATACATTATAGTAGCTACGCTTATAACTACTACAACAATATTAGAATAAAAATATTTTTATGCTAAAAATATGTAAAAATATGTTAAGATGTTATTTTGTTTTTTTAAAAAAACCCTTTTTGTTGAAAATGGTATTGTTCTTTTATTTTTCCCCACCAATCATTCTATTATTTTTTTACAAAAGATATTCCATTTATAGCAAGGAGTCTTATATATCCTTTATCCTTTGTATTTTTTTAATACTTTTGAGAAATTTTCTTATTCTCAAAGTTTATTCTTTTTTCTCTAATCATGATCATGAGTCTTTAAAATATATTAGTGGACAATACAATTGATTAATTTTATCTATGTCAAAGTGTCTATTTTTGCCATAAAAATGGAGTTGTCAATGATGAAATAAAGTTTGCCTACCACCATGCAAATAAAAATGGTGATATTTGAAGTGTCCAAATAACTTAATCAAGATCATCTTGTTTTTGTGAGATCTTAAAATATTCAAAATGACCCTTCTCAATAATTTTTTATTCTAAGATAGTTTTCTTATTAAGTGCAATTTGTTATGCATTCCCAATTGTTGACTAAGTTATTTTATTATCAAACAAACAATGAAGGTGGACTTAATGGATATTTTAGTTTTAGATATATATTTGGCATTATTATAAGAATATTTCTATTGCCCATGTCCAAATTAATTTATATCAAGAGGTGTTGTACTATTATCATATTGCTGAAGTATATTTCCAAATACTGCTCTTTAGACAACACTACTGGTACTTATTATTGCATCTTGAGAATATATTAACATTGATGTTGTCTTTAGCTTACCTCTCACTCAAAGGCAAAATGGTACTTCTATCTTGGTGTGGATGGTGATTGTTTTTCGAAATGGCTCACATAGTTTCTTGAAATAAAATTATGAGTATTTTCCATGAAGCCAATATTCATTTCAAACATATAGTTAAAATGTATGGACTTTTAAAGAACTTTATATTCGATCAAACATCTAATATATATTTCGCTTCATTTTAGCTCTTCTCATCATTCTCAAATTGTGAATAAATATAAATAATCAATGGAAGTTTGAGAAATCTTTTATTGCTTGGTAAGAATCCTTTGTTGCCCTGAGTAGTGTGATGTAGTCATGATTTTGGATGTTTGAGTAAATGATTTTAATAAACTTTACATTATGGTTTAATTTGTGTGTCTAAATGTGTAGGGATTTAGGTATGTTGAGACCGATGATATTACTAGAGGAGGGGGAGGGGAGAGTGAATAATATTTTGCTTCATTCTCATTTGATCGTCATTCATTGTGCTGGTCTACAAAGAGTTAAATACGTAACAGGAAATACAAATAAAATAAACTCAAAATATAAACACAACACTTGGATTTTACGTGATTCAAAATTCGATTTATACTCCATGACCTAGAGTCCTAGAGATAACACCACTATCTTTCTCCTTACTAAAAACCTTTGGGAGGCAAAGAAACCTCTTACAAGACCTATTCTTACAAGCAAATACAACAAGAATACAAAGATATGAACACAAAATAATGAAAGTAAACAACTTTACAATTGAGATTTTGCTTTATTGTCATTGTTTTGGATTGTCTCTTAAAGGTTTGAAAATGCAACATCACTCTCTCCAAAACCCCCAATAATTGACATTGAAATCTTCCAATGAAACCCTCTTGTATAAGCTTCAAGTCGTGACTATTTTTTGCTTATCAATCGATTGCATGCACCCATTAGTCTATTGCTCCCTCTAAATTTGACTATTTCACTAGTAGAACGACTATTTCTAACTCAGCATTGACCATAATAGTTGAGTTCTCATTACCATCAATCAACTATTGGCGCATCAGTCGAGTGTCGCAATTGAGTTTAAAATATTTTATTCATTGCAATAATGTGATCAGTCGATTGCTCATACCTATCAGTGGACTGATATACAACAAATTCTCTTAAACCTCCTCAAATCCCAAACTCAAGGTTTAGGGGTTTATCAGTCGATTGTTAGTCCATAGTAGTCGATTAATACCTCTGTTTCAACCTTACCAATGTTGAATTCTCACTTTGCCTAGTAACTAATTGACCTTAATCTACTAGAATTTTTTATAGCATCGGGTCATCCTTAACCATCAAGACTTTACTTTTCTAGTGTCTGATCAACTTTGACTTATTGGGACTTTACCATTGCCTAGCATCTGATCAACCTTGATATGTCAAGATTTCACGATTGCTTAACATTTAGTCAATCTTAACTTGTCGGGACTTCATCAGTGCCTAACATCTAGTTAACTGTGACCTGTTATGACTTCACTACTGCCAAACATCTTGTTCTCCTTGACTTGTTTGACTTCCCTTCTTATGCTTAATATCCAGTCCTCCATAATTTGTTAAAACTTCACTATTCGTGCTTAACATCGGGTCCTCTATGAAGTCAACTCTTTGTTGGATTTCCAACTACCAAATGTTAGATCAAATCGTGACCCACTTGGATTTTATCTGTTGTCAACTCCGTGTTAGGCTTCCAACTACTAAGTGTTTGGTTAATCAAAACCCAATTGAACTTCTCTACTGGTAAGTGTCCGATCAATCTTAACATACTTGGCTTTTCTATCTCACATCAAACAAATTGATTAAACATCAAAACTCAACCTGCGCTAAATAAAGTTTCATCATCCTGGACTAGAAGTTGATTGCTCTGATAAGGTATACACACATGGAGTACCCAATGGTTCAAGGTCCAACTTAAATAGGAGAAGGACGATACAAGACACTTGAGGGACCGCTAAACATGGAGCATTGGAGATGATTGTGTCAACAAGTAGAAGACACAAGAGAGCTTAAAGGATGACATAGGAAGGGAGCTGATAGACTTAATGAATTCCAAGCGACAAAGAGCTTGGGGAAAGAGTTTGCAAGTGGAGTGATAAAGATGACACAAGAAGAAAGATGGAGGGTTGGTGCATCCAAGGGGATGAGAAGTCTATAGTGAAGATAGTTTGAGGATTGAGTGAACTTATAATTGAGCGAGGGTAGAACTCAACCAAGACAGACTTGACCATTAGATGGGCCAAAGTCAAATTATCAATCGATTGGGATAGTTAGCTGAGAGCTAATCGATTGAGACAATCGATTAGAAAACGTACTATAAGTTTGTCTTAAGTGGTGTAATTGACTAATGACTTATGAGCAATATATGCGTGACCCTTTTTTTAAGGTCATGAACATAGCAATTCTTCAGAATCGTGAACCACATTAAATAATGTGTCTTGTGGTATGTCTTTTATGATTTTGACTATACCATTGTTTTGTGTCCTTGATGAGATTACAATAAGAATTACATTTGTAGGCATGCTATTCCCTCCACCCTAGAGATCCAACTCAACTACGTGGGACCAACAAGTAGTATTAGCGCTAACAACTCTAACTATACATTCAAATTTGAGAGAGGAGAAAGGAATCTAGAAGAAGATGATCAGATCAAATATATCCACCAAAATTCAAAAGAGAGTTTTCCATGTGGAAAAGGAAAATCGAGGTATTTTTCAAAACTAAATTTGATATTATATTAATGATCAAATATGACATTGAGTTGCCTAGGGACATAGACAGAGATGAACTAGACTTGGTGGACAAAGAAATAGAAGGACGAATTCACGATAAATGGTAAGGCCAAATTCCATATATTAAGTTGTGTTACCTATGTAGGAAATAGATAGGATAGAAACAAACCAATCAATTAAAGAACTCTAGAAAAATTTGATAGAGCTTCACAAAGGTACTGATAGAGGTTCGCGATGGTACCTCAGAGGATAAATTAGTCGAATGAGATTTACTAAGAAGCCAACTTATCACCTTAAGGCTAGAAAGGGGAGAATCAATGGTTAAGCTCTAGGCAAAACTTAAGGAGATCCTTACAAGGTTGTACAACCTCGATGAGATGATGTTTAACCTATTGGTGCAATCAACCTCTAGAATTTTAATATTTATTTGAATAATATGTTTAATGGAGTCTACTAAATTGACCGAGTAATTTGATCAAGGTTGACCAAGTCAGTGTAGAGTCCACGCAAATCGAGGTTGACTGGATGCTTAGAAGTAATTGTGAAAGACCAAGCATGTCAAAGGTGACCAAATGCTTAAAAATTAGTGAAAAAATTAGGTAGGTCAAGGTTGATCAGATGCTTGACAGTCAAGTGAGAAGTTATGACAGATCAAGGTTGCTATAAGCAAGTAAGAAGTCATGATAGATCAAGGTTGACCTAGGTAAGTGAGAAAGAGAAAGACTAGGTAGGTCAAGATTAATTGGATATTTGGCAACAGAAAAGTCTAAGCAGGTCAAGGGTGACTAGATGTTTGAAAAAGAGAAAAATTCTAGAAGAGTGAATCTTAGATAATGGAAGACTTAGAGGAGTGAACTCTGAGCCAAGGAAAACTTCTAAGAGAGTGAACCTTAGATAGAAAGAAGTCTTGGAGGAGTGAACTCCAAGTAAAGAAGAAGTCTTGGAGAAGTAAACTCCAAGCAAGTAAACCTAGTAGGTTAGGTAAACTTAATACTAGGTTTTGCATGTTGCTTGCATATTTTATTTTGTAGGAAGTTGTAGCTAGATGAGGACCCAATAATTTAGAGATGTTTAGAGCTTATCTGGAGGTTAGACTATGTTTGGGCGACTCGAACTAGCCCTAGCAATCGGGTGACCAGACACTAATTCGGTCGACTGAAAATTGATCTGGTCGATCGAAACCCTATTCGATCTACCAATACCTATCTAGAATATAGGTTAGATTGAAAAATGTCCGATCGATCAAAAAACATAAAAATTGATAAGGGGATGACACGACCTATGCCTCATAGATCAGTCTAGATATCGAGGATAGAAAGACCAAGTTATACAAGATAATAGACACAAAAAGGTTAAGTCGGATCTTGGTATTCTCATCACTTGGGTAGCAATGATGCATTGTTAGATGTCACTCATTGCTTATGTATCTAAAATATTGTTATAAATACATTATCAATATTATGATAACCTATTGGGTCCCACACAAAGAATATATTGATTTAGAGATAAGTTTATTTTAGTTTGTTTAAAATATAATGGATTCTAAAATTATAGGGTTAAGTCTAATCTGAGTTAGACTTAAATGAATCCAACTATTGGATTATTGAATTGAGTCTAATTCAAATTTGACTCATTAGATTAGACTCAACCACTAAAGAGGATTAATATCCATTAATAGAGATTAATGGAGCATTGATGAAAAGAAGAGCAAAAGATAAAAATCTTTTCTATTCATTGAATGACCCTTTATATTCATTGGATGACCCTTTGTATTCATTGATATTTATTGGATGGCCCTTTGTATTCATTGATATTTATTGTATGACCCTTTGTATTCATTGATATTTATTGGATGACCCTTTGTATTTTTGTATTCATTGGATGAGCACAAAAGGCTATTTTTTAATGCATTTGATAAATAATTATTTTCTAGTATACTCTTGTTCTCCTCTTGGCCAAACCATCCAAGTTGCTAGTACAATGAAGGTGGTTCTTCTCCGAAGGCTATGTTCGTGCGATGAACAAAGGACGTGTTCGTATGGATACCGAAGAGGTGCGACCATTTTGATCATATTGAGATCTACCAAATCAAAGTTATTGTCAGAATTATTCCGTTCACGCAACAAAGATGATAATTATGTAATAAACATGTATACTATATTCGCATAGATCACTGAAGGGATTGATTTTTCCACTGCGTTTATTTTTAATTTTTCGCATAAGATCCCTACATATTCAACATAAACTTCTTTTTTAATAAAATCATTTTAAAATCCATTTGATATAATTTAAATTACTTATGAGCAGCAAATGCTAACATCATTCTAATATACTCCAATCGTGAGATGACAGGAGCATATGTTTCATCATAATTAAGTCCCTCCACTTGATTAAACCACCTAGCTACTAGTCTATGCTTATTTCTTACAACCACTCCCTTATTATTAAGTTTATTCCTAAAGACCCTTTTCTATCAATAATTGAATTTTCTTCAAGTTTAGAAATAAAATCTCATACTTGACTTCTTTCAAACTGAGTTAACTCATCTTGCGTTGCTAGAATCTAGTCAGGATCAAGCAAAGGTCATCAATTGATTTCATCTCAACTTCGGAGATCAAGGCTAATTGACTTCCTTCATTTCTAAAATATGATCGAGTTCTCACCCCTTGAGAAATATTTCCTACAACTTGATCTAAAGGGTGATTTGAACTCGTCCTAATGGATCTTGATACTTGAGTAAAATATGATCGAGTTCTCACCCCTTGAGAAATATTTCCTACAACTTGATCTAAAGGGTGATTTGAACTCGTCCTAATGGATCTTGGTACTTGAGTTGTGTTAACTATATCCTCAAGTGATGACCCTTCTATTTCACCTTGTTCATTTTTAGAGTCTTCCTTAACTCCACCTTGATCATTGTCTTCTTAATTCTAAGTTAACTTCTTAATTTTGAATAACACATCATCATTGGTTCTTTGTGTTGAGTTTGATGGTAGATTTTTTTCAAAATCCACATTCAGGGATTCTTCCATTAGGCATGTTCTTTTGTTATCAACTATATAAGCTTTGCTAAAGTTGCAGTATCCAACTAGAATACCCTCATCAGCCTTATCAACAAATTTTCCTAATTAATATTTAGTGTTTAAGATATAATCCTTACAACCAAATACTCTAAGATGTTTGATTGTTGGAGGTTTTCCAAACCAAAGATCATGTGTGTTTTGCCTAAAAACCTATGTATCAATGTTTGATTTTGCACGTAGCATGAGGTATTAATAGCCTCTGCCCAAATATGACTAGGAAGTAAGTATTCATTTAAGATACTTCTAGCCGCCTTTTGCATGACCCTATTCTTTCTTTTAACAACTCTATTTTGTTGTGGTGTCCTAGGGGTTGAAAACTCATCTTTGTATTCTTTTTAGACACAAATAAAAAATTATCATTTTCAAACTTACCCCATGATCACTAGTACTTCTTATATTGTTTATTTTGTAGTTTTTTCATTTTCTACCCTTCTACAAAAAGCAATTAAGGTGTTTAAGGTTTGGTCCTTGTATTTCAAGAAAAATACCTAGTATATCTAGTATAATCATTAACTATGATAAAATAATATCTATTATCATTTATTGACTTATACTTATTGCTATCAAACAAATTCATATGTAGAAGCTCTAAGTATTTGATGTACTCACAGTATTTTTATCATTGTGGGTAACTTTTGTTTGCTTACCATTTTGACATTCATCGCACAACTTGTACTTTCAAAACTTCAACTTTGGCAACTCTCGCACCAACTCTTTCTTTGATAATTTCTTGATGTTCCTCATGTTGGTGCCAAAGTTAAGTCTCCTCTTCTTTGGATATGAAACACTTAACAAACTTATTAATAGCACCATATAGATCAACATGATAAATATTATCCTTCCTATATCCTATAAGCATAGTAGTGTTTAGTTCACTATGTTTAATTAGACATTTAGATGAGTTAAACTCAACTCGATATCCAAAGTCATATAATTGACTAACATTTAGAAGGTTAAAAGTCATGCCTTGACTAGCAAAACATTTTTATCTTAAATTGTCTAGAAATTTCAATATCACCTATACCTACTACCTTAAGTTCCCCACTATTTTCAAAAATAATAATACCTTTACTTTTGTTCTTAAGTGATGAGAACTTCGATAAGTTCCCTATCATATGCTTGAAGTACTCGCTATCTATGAACCATATTGTTGGATGCTCCTCCTCGGTGTATGCCTGCTTAAACATAAAATTTTTTTAATATTTTAGTATCCAAATTTTGGATCCAACAATATTGTTAATGAATGATTTAAGTACTCATGTCTTAGTAATTTTAGTCCTAGAGATTATGTTTCTACTAATCAAGGACATAAATTTTATTTCTTTTTACATTGGTTTATACCCTAAACTTGCTTTGTTATAAACAACCTGTTAAGCTCCTAGGACCATAGCTATATATTTGGAGCTTGAAGAGAATTTTTCTAATGCACTTATTAGATCTTCTACTTGTGATTTCATATATGCATTTCTTGTTTGAGTTCATCAATTTGAATAGAAACACCTTCTTGGTGCATACAAGTAGAACATGATATAGTTTCATTCCTAATTGATTTTAATTCAATTTTTAATTCTTTAACTCTACCTTTTGATTTTGCTAAGGCATTCGTTAAGCATGCAATGGTAGAATACATTTATCTAGCTTTGAAGAAGTTATCTCATCATCACTAGATGATGATGATGATGATGACTCATTCAAGGATTCTCCATCCTCTCCTTGGCTTTCCTCTTCAGTTGCACTGCTCTCGATGTTATTCAAAGTCATTAGCACTAAGTGTTTTATAGTCTTTCCTTCATTTTCTTCTTCCAATGAGATGGAAGAGAAATCATCCCATGTGGCCCTTCAAGGCCTTTTTCTTCTTCGACTTGTCCTCTTGCTTTTTCAACTCCGGGCAATCAACCTTGTAATGCTCTTTCCTATTGTATTTAAAACAAACCATATAGGATTTTGATTTTGATTTTATAGGAGACTTACCCCTTCCTTTGTTTTCACTAAAGATTCTCTTGACATCCTTCTTATTATATTTACGACAATGTCGCATCATCTTGCAGATGAAATTGGCCATCTCACTGGATGATATATCCTCATCACTGTCACTTCCTTGTTTGGAATCGGAAGAAAACTCTTCTTTCTTCTCCTTTCCTTTCTTCTTACTTTTCTCACCTACAACTAAAGTCCTACCTTTCTTCTTATGACTTGAATTAACTTGTTTGTGCAGCTCTAATTCAAAAAATAATTCATCTAGTTTAACAATTGACAAGTCCCTTGAAATCTTTTAAGCATCCACCACGGATGACCACAACGAGTTTCTTGGAAAGGCTTTGAGCGCATACTTGATGAGATCTTGGTTCTTCACACTTTCTCCAACTGAGTGTAGTATGTTGAGGAGTTCCTTGAACCTCCCATGAAGTTGACTTACCATTTCTCCCTCATTCATTATGAAATTCTACATTTGGTTTATGAGGAGGTCACTTTTGACAATCCTAGAGTCTTTTGTGTAGGATCGAAAACACGCTAGAGGGTGGGGTGAATAGCGTGTTTGCACGTTTTTCAATTTTTCGTGAAAACTCGAGTGCGGAAGCGGAAGCGGAAAAAATAACACAGCAAAAGTAGAAACTAAGTACAGAATAGAAATGACTCGCTAAGGGATGATTCAAAATGTGAAAATTGAGTTTGTAAACCAAGTGGGAATCAAGAGCTAGTTAAATGTGTCAAAACAATGAGCAATGTGTCAGTTTTGACTTTGGAAGCTTCATATGGACCGGCCTCAATGGCAATTGACTGATTTATACTTCTAGAAAGGAGTTGAGTTGAGCAAGCGAAGGAATTCAGATGCCAAGTGATCAGAATGAAGTCCAAAACAAAAAAAAAAAAGAGAGAGAGAGAGAGAAGGAGAAGTGTGATCTTCATGAATTGGTTTGGATTGTTTCCAAAAATTAAGCTACAAATTAATTGAATGAGCAGGATTGGAATGCAAGAACTTGTGAAGCAAGATCAGCAAGATCAGATTGAAAGAAAAATAGAAAACAAATCAAAGCAAACAGAGAAAAAAATCAGAAAAAAGAAAAAGAGAGATGTTGAATGTATCAAGTGAGTTTCAAGAATTTGATCGATTGATGAACCACAGTAGAACCTACCCCATTTCAATTGCTTACTAAACAACAAATTCAGATGTCAAACCTTTAAGATGCTGCTGCAACAGAAAAGGGAAAATCAAAAACAAAACAGAAAAAAATATAGAAAAAGTAGAAAAACAGCTTTATTTTTCAGCCAAGTTTTGCCAATTTTTAGGGGCTGATCCGAATCTGAATTTCACAAAAATTTGCATGGTTATTAGCCTTAGTAATCAAGCTTCATGATGGAAAAAGAATGGAGAAAAAACAGCGAGAAACAAGAGAGAACAAGTAAAGTTTCAAATTCAATTTCAGCAATTTTCAGAATTAAACGTGCCAATGATACATTGAAATTGCGGATTCGTGTGAAGTGAATTTTGGTTTCTAATGATTGGATGCTATTTGTTCTCTTGTAAAACCTAGATGTGGAAGAATTGGGCTTGATTCAAAGAGGAAATGCAAAATAGCACATTTGGGGTGATGAAGAGAAAAGAAGAAGAAGTGAGGAGAATGTATCAAGGAAATGAACCTCGTGAATTTGACTCATTTTTGATTCATGGATACGCAAAACATACTGAAACAAATGGAATACAAAGGAAAGGAATTAGAAAGAGGGCAAGGTTCATTGAGTGACATTTAATCATACCCATGTCTACCACTCACATTCACTTTCTTATTTGAATTTCTTTTCTCTTGCATTTCCATTTCTAAATTCCTATTTCATTTGTCTAAGTTCATGATCTCTTTATGTCTTCATTAAGCCCAATAGATGTGGATTTCAAATTAAGAATGGTAGTAGAGAGTAGAAAGCAAGCAAGTCTATAGAAGTGTATGAAACTTAAGTTGCTTGACTAAGCCCTACTTTACTTTGTTCATGAATTAGAATTAGGGTGAGAGCCACTAATTTTATTCACTGAAAATAACCTTGTGAGATTTAGTGTGACATATTTATCTCAATTAATCATGAAAGGTGAAACTTGCTATGCGGTTAACCAAGTACAAAAGGTTAGTCCATGGGTTTAAACTTTTGAGACTCTACAACTTAGATAATTTTCTTTTAATTATTTTTAATCATGATTAAGAATGATCTAA
This sequence comes from Curcuma longa, assembly GCF_044706935.1. NCBI lineage: Eukaryota > Viridiplantae > Streptophyta > Magnoliopsida > Zingiberales > Zingiberaceae > Curcuma > Curcuma longa. The sequence goes on from NC_133875.1 coordinate 1,188,094, forward strand.
GGAGGGTACAATCTTAGTTTATTTTGTTGACTTGAGCGAGACGCTCGAGGGTAAGTGTGGAGGAATTTGATGAGTTAGGGTTTTATATATTTTTAATCAATTTATTTTTGGGCTTTTACATGAAAATAAATTATGAAATGAATCGATTCATTTGTATTTGTCCTATATTGCATGATTTGAGGCTTGATCATAATTTTCATGATTTAATGGTGAATTTTTGCATTAATTGAGTTTAATTGATTATAGGGCTCAAATCGGACCAAGATCGAGTCTAACCGCGATCGAATCGAGCCAATTTTCCCAAATTGATCAAGCCCACATGGAGGACATGACCCAACTCCAGTCTTATCAAGATGTATCATTTTTTCACAAACCCTAGGCTGTGCTAAACCCCAGATCAAAGCTCCATCACAGGATCAGAAATCAAGGGCCTAGATCATTTGATTAATCAGAGGTATTTAAACCCGAAACTTACCCGATGAACAGTGGCTACGCACTGTTCATCGTCCCCACGGAAGCACTCCCCTGTTGCGCGACGTACGTGTAGGCGAGCCCCCTTCTTCCCAAACCACTTCCATTGCAATCCTTGGTCCTTGAGGAGTCCAATGCAGGTCGATTGGGTGAATCCCAGCAGCTGGATGAGGCGCGATTGAGAGGGTTTCTCCGGTGGCTTTGTGCTCTATTTTCGCAAGTTCCAGCCATCTTCAGCTCAATCCAAAGCCGCAAGCCTTTGAGGGGTTCTCTGAGGATTGTGGAGTGCTCTTTCATAATCAGAAGATCGATTGGGACAAGTGAAGAAAAGCAATCCAGTTTTTGCAACTCAAAATAGCTCGCGCAAGGCTCTGCTTATAGCCGGAGAGGGTTTTTCTGGTTTTTTTCAGAGTCAGGCAGCGAGTAAACCACATCAGTGATTGCGTTGAAGACTCCAGAGGGATCATTGAAGCCACATTGTGGATTCACCAATTTGATTGACACCAAATTGAGGAGAAGAAATGGAAAAGGGAAGGGTTGAAGGAGTTTTGCAGTTTCTGATAGCTTCTGTTTTCTGATTTCTGAAGTTTCCGTTAATTTCCTTTCTTATGCAACCTTGTCAATTTGGTTTGGTAGTTAATGCTTAGTTTTTGTTTGGATTTGATTAGCTGTAAAGATTGCATAGCTAAATTTTGACTCTTCAATGTGTTTGATACGTTTTCTTAAGCACTGTTCCGTGCCAAAAACTTCTCCGTGCCAAATTCGTCTTGAAGTATCAGAGGACAATTAGCTTTGTTTAAACATTTTGATTGCATTTTAGGTTAGTTAACTAGTTTCAATTTATTGTAGTGTTTGATTCCTTGCTTGCACCATGGAACTGTGAAAACCATTTCGATTACCTGATTCAATCATGTGCATTAGGGCTTAGCTGCATTAGGGTTTGGTTTGCATTAGGATTTGACTAATTTCAGTTAACAAAGGCTTGAATTTGAATTCCACAATTGCCTTAGAACATAACTAGGATAGGTTAGGATAGGTTGCATTCTTTTACTTTAAATTGCATTGCATTTTCGGTTTGATTTTATACCTTGCTTTAATAGTTGTATGTTAGATTAGTTATTTGCATTCTTCAATTATTTAATGATTTTGAATTTTATTTCATTCCAAAAATACCAAAACCCCCCATTCAAATAGAAAACCCTAAAAAGAACGACACGTAAGCTCGAATTAAACAAGTTTCTACTAGCCCTTGGAAAAATATGACTCGAGGCTCCTATACTTTATTTGTTTGTATTCATCGTGGGTTTTTGATAAATTTATAAATTCTAATTTGCAACCCTAATCGTGACACATATAAATCTAGGGTTGTCAGTATCCACTATGACTTGTCTATGCCTAGCCTCAACTAGGACTTTCCTGTGCTACCTGAATACTTAGATTAACTCATTAGTAAACACCACATAGATAACTTAAACTTCTTTCCATTATCAAAACTAAGATTCGATCATCTGGTGCTCCCTGCACCAACAATCTCCCCCTTTTTAATTATAACAATCCAAGTTTTAAGTTAAGAAAAAATATTTAAAAATGAAAGAACACAACTGAAACATGCAAGTAATGTTAATGTAGCATGTAATAATAATTTTCTAACTCCCCCTATTTCCAAGACTCCTCCTGAATTTGTGTTGGATCGAGATCGCGCTAGAGGGGGGGTGAATAGCGCTCGTGGCTTTCACTTGTTTCGTAATCAAAAAACTTGCAGCGGAATAAAAACAACACAAGACACAGAGACACCAAGATTTACTTGGTTCGGAGCCGTGAGCGACTCCTACTCTAAGGCCCGCGATCGTTGATCGCTTTCGGTGGGCAACAACTATAATATCGAAAATCTTTTTACAATAAGTATTATAATTCAAATGCTATAATGAAACTGTACCACCAATATAAGAAATGGAGACGTAGATGATGAAAGTTGGAGTAGCAGCATGTTGTTGAAGCGTTCGAGACAGCATAAAAAGCCCACAAAGATTCTGTTCGAGCCTCTTCATTTAGCAACACCTTAAGGCTTCCTTTTATAGTTTTTGCAAGTTTAATCAAATCCTTGAAACTCGTGATAAGCTTTGACCAGAATATGGCTTCCTTTTTGCAAGCTTAATCAAATCCTTGAAACTCGTGATAAGCTTTGACCAGAAGCTTCCTTTTTGCAAGTTTAATCAGATGTGAAGTTCGTGATTAAGCTTTGACCAGAAGCTTCCTTTTTGCAAGCTTAATCAGATTTGAAATTCGTGATTAAGCTTTGACCAGAAGCTTCCTTTTTGCAAGCTTAATCAGATGTGAAGTTCGTGAGTAAGCTTTGACCAGAAGCTTCCTTTTTGCAAGCTTAATCAGATTTGAAATTCGTGATTAAGCTTTGACCAGAAGCGATCAAATGTTCTCCACCAATCAAATGTTCACCACCTCATCTGATCCGCTTATTTCTCTCATCTGATCCACTCGGCACTCCTTGGTTCGGTCGTCCGATCTCAAGGTTCGGTCGACTGATCCAGATGTTCGGTTGACCGATCCTGGTCAATTCTAACCCTGCACAAAACATGTTAGTTTCCTGCAAGAAAAAGTTAGACCACAACAGATAGTATATAAGGAAAATAGGTTTGACAGTCTTCGAACTGTCCGGTTCTGACTTCAGATTTCCCACCGGACATCCTAGGTCGAACCGACGCCTACTGTTCCCTCTTCCGGGGAACGCGTCCTCACCTACTCCCCTCAGGAGAGATTACCTGATGTCAACCCGGTCCTCCAGACCGACTGGACTTTTGCTCGGCGCTCGATGCTCCCGGACTTTCTGCTGGACTTCCGCTTCCCGGTTGGTCCAGTCTTCCACCTGGTTCGCGACACCAGGACTTTCCACCTAGGGTTACCACCCCCTAGGACTTTTGCCTGAAGCACTCGACCCACCAAGACTTTTCGCATAGGGTTACCACCCCCTATGACCTAGGGTTACCACCCCCTAGGGTTTTCCCCTTGCCTAACCGCAGCTAGGACTTTTGCCTAAGTACACTTAGGACTTTCCTGCAAACTCATTCAAACCGTTAGATAATAAATTGACTTAACTTTGAATCCCTTTGTCATAATCAAAACTTGGGTTCGATCATCGGATGCTTCCCGCACCAACAATTTGTACTTGGGTAAAATTAATTTTTAAAATTTTATTTTTTTTCTCCCCCTGAACTTGATATAGTTTAGTTTTGATCAACTTAATGCAAAATCATTCAAGTCCTTTTTAACTTAAAAAAAATGTTTATACTTAGTTTTCAAGAAAATATTTTAAAATTAATTGAAATTATGTATTTCTTCCCTTTTGACATAATCAAAAATAAGTAAAAAATATATATATGTGTGAGTCCAAGCATATTATAAGTAAAAAAACACTTAGACAAAAAAATCTTCTCTTTGGGCATGTGTCCAACTTAGGTTTTAACTAACTACCAAAGGATAGTAGCTTGACCTAGTTAGTCAAATTTAAGTATATCATTCCAGTTAGCTTATGCTAAGTAGGAACACTTAACTTAATCCATAGTTTATGTTTATAGCCCAAGCTTTGGTTCGATGCACATATTTAAGCATCTGGAACTTAGGCTAAAACCTTATGCATCTCACACTATTCTAGATTTCACAATACACAATCAAGTAATCTAGTGTGCTTTGTGAGATGTTTAACCTAGATCTATAAGTTCATGATTTCTAAGGAAGAAATCTAAACTAAGGCTAAAACATTCTTTTTTACTTTTGAAATCCAAAATTTTAAACTAAATTTTTATTAAAAAAATTGAAAATAAACTTTTTAAAATAATTTTAAAAAACTAAGTAATAATAGATTTGAAAATATGAGTTTTTAAAATTTAAGAAAAATTTTATCTTATTCTACCAAGCACATCCTAATTAAAATAATTATAACTGAAGTATTGAAAACTGTAATACTAAAAAACTATTCAACAAGGTTAGTATAAGTCAAAATAAAATAAAAATTAGGTCTACTAAGGAGGTGGCTAAGGATGACTCATGCTTCAAGATCTGAACATGTCCATCAACTCAGTATGTTTAGCTCTACTCCTCTCCTCCTGATTGGTCATAGACTGATGCATACTATGAACTGACTCCTCAAGTCTAATCACTCTCTGCTCCAGAGTGATAGGAGGTGGAGAGAGCTGGAGAAGATCGGCTAGGTCAAGGTCGTCGTCGTCCTCCTCGACGGCTACGACTGGTGGTGGTTGAGGCTAGTTCCCTCGTCATTAAGACAGAACCCCATCCTCATCTATATGCACCCCAGCTAATGAAAAACTCTTATGTCCTAACATATCAAACTCACTAGCTCATTTGACTTCACCTACGGTGATGTTAAATCCAAGTGATGCTAGGAGCAATGTCAAAATGTGACAGTAGGGCATATGTACTCTCCTGTTGGTGGTAACACCAGATAAAAAAATGATAACATGAAAAATATGTAAACTAATATCTATGTCTAATCTATAAATCAATGCATATAAAAGAAAAGTATAAAATGGTGGCATCATAGCGACATCCCTGGTAGTCAGGGGTTAAATACATGTCTCTAAAAATTTATACAAGACATAGTCCTGTACTCTAAGTCTAATGGAAGAGAATTGAGTCACTGTAGGAACCCTCTCCTCTCTAAAGAAATATGAATGCATGAAGTCTAGGGTGATGTGGGAGTACAGATCCCCAAAAGGTACATCCCTAGAGGGTAGTAAGCAAATGGACAGAGTGAATGGCGCAGTCCTAAATGCTCTCTAATAATGGTGGGTGATATGGTAATATCCCTCCCTATAATTCTGGTGGAATAGGTTAGATCATTGATTTGAACTAGATTATTATACAACTTGGCAAATAAACTCATGTTAACTGGGCTAGTACAATAAACTAGTTACTAAAGGCCATAATACTCTACGACCTCCATGGATGGTATGCATGATTGTGCAAAAAATATCCTACATATATATATCTAGAATGCAAGGGTACAAATGACAATGATGCAAACCTATCCTATATTCTTCAGTGGGGAACCTGGGGTCTGTACTAAGAGTCCTAGAGATGCCAGCCTCAGTGGTCTTCCTCTTAATCCTAATACATAAAATAAAGCTTTAAAAAAACTTTAACTTAATTATTTTAGAGTTGGTTTGGGGTATTACCTAGGTATTTTCGATGAATAAACAAGAACCTGACGACCTATACGCTTGCCGGCAGCGCGGGAAAGGGGGGTTTTGGAGGAGGAATAGGTTTTGTGTGGTTAAAAGTGGTGGGTCTCGGGTTTCTTTTATAAAGAGCTTCTAGGCACCTAGAAATGAATCAAGGTGCCTGGATTTTGTGCGATGCAGGACGCCTAGATCCTAAAACCAGGGGCGCCTTTGCAAAACCATGGGTAGGTTTCGGGAAGAGAGTCGGGGCACCTAGATTTTCTTATCCGGGAGCCCGGATGAGTTTGGGCCGAGCTTTTAACAGATTTGGGTTAAAACATTTAAAAATTAGTAAACATTTTAAAACTTGGTTAATTAATAAATTTTCAAAGTTTAGTTAAAATTTTGACAACTTAACAAATTTTGAAGCTTAGTTAATTAAAATTTTAAAAATTTAAAAATATTTTTAAGAATTAGTTAATTAAAATTTTGAAAAAAAAATTAGTTAAAATTTTGAAAACTTAATTAAAATTTTTAAAACTTAGTTAATTAAAATTTTAAAAACTTAATTAAAATTTTGAAAAGTTAATTAAAATTTTTAAAACATAGCTAATTAAAATTTTAAAAAGTTAATTAAAATTTTAGTATTGGTTAGTTAATATTTAAGAATTAGTTAATTACAATTTTAAACTTAGTTAATTAAAGTTTAAGAATTAGTTAATTAAAATTTTAAACTTAGTTAATTAATATTTAAGAATTAGTTAATTAAAAATGTAAACTTAGTTAATTAAAGTTTAAGAATTAGTTAATTCAAAATTTTAAATTAAAATTTTTTTTAACGATTAATTAATTTTAAAATTTTAAGGATTAATTAAATTAAAATTTTAAGGATTAATTAAATTAAAATTTTAAGGATTAATTGAATTAAAAATATTAAGGATTAAATTAAATTAAAACTTTTAAGGTTTAATTAAATTGAAAATATTTAATAAATTTTTAATTCTTAATTCATCTCACCCATTTTTAGATGATCACACAGTTAATCTCATGGGTTATGTGAGATAATTTTTCAATTTTATCTTGATTAATAGATTGAGTCATTATTATCTAATATTTGATTAACCTTGGGTTACAATCATGTTTAACCTTTTAACTTACTAAACATATATTTCAAAAATTAGCCTCCAGGTGATGGCGAGGTGTTGGGACCGTTGCGTTTGCTAGAGGGGGTGAATAGTAACTTTTGATTTTGCCTGCAATATTATTAGCGAAAGCATAAGACACAAGATCAAAAATAAACAATGCTAACCCTTTCGATTTACTTGGTATCCACCTCTTCGAGGTGACTAATCCAAGGATCCACACACACCACACGAATGTTCCACTATGAAACCTCTCCTTCTCAAAGCAACTTTAAAGGTGGAGAAACCTTTATAATTGATCTCTTCCTCTTACAAATATATAGTGAAGGTTTGGGGGAAGATTTTGAGAGTCACAAAGCTTGAAGATCATGCAAAGAAGAAAAAGTACAAAACTTACGTCTCCAATCTTCAATCTGTCTTTTTATATTTTTCTCGACACTAGTCGACTGCCTCAGGGATCAATCGACTGGTGGACTTCAACGGCTCTTGTAGATTACATTTAATTCTCCAACTGTCAGCCCAACGTTCATATATCAGTCGACTGATGACTCCACCAGTCGACTAATCACCAGTCGACTGATCACCACCCAGTCGACTGAACAGTCGACTGGTCTCTGCTTTTTCACTCAACTGATCTTTTTGTGTGTTTTGGATCAAGACACTAGTCGACTGATGTCATCACCAATCGACTGATGAAGCTGAAAACCCACCTTTCAACTTCCTTCTTCATCCTTTAGCCTTGACTCATGCCTTCAAATATCTTCCACAAGCCTCGTACCCTCTTTAGATACTTTCGAGCCCACAGCTCCTCATCCTTGCACTTGCTTGAGATGTTTTCCTCATCTTTATCATGCTAAGTCTTCTTTTTGTCAAGAGGTCGCACCTCTGGGACTTCACCATTTGCCAAGAGGTCGCGCCTCCGGGACTTCACCATTTGCCAAGAGGTCGCGCCTCCGGGACTTCACCAATTGCCAAGACTTCAAACCTGGACTTTCCTGTTTACTCAAATCACACATGTTAGATCACCAACATTATCTAACTTAAACTCATTTAGCCAAACATTAAAATCAACTTATACTTGGGGCAAGATTGCACCAACAATCTCTCCCTTTTTGATGTTTGACAAAAACTTATTTAAGTTAGGTCTTTAACATGATAAGACATAATTTCAGCATAAAGCATAATCATGAAGCAATATAAGAATGGATAATAGAAGCATAAAACATGGAGATTCTAACTTAAACCAAACTCATTTCTCCCCCTTTTTTGACACACACCAAAAAGACTACATCTCCATATGGAGGCAGAAATGAACAAGAGCTAGGGTAAATATCCAAGCAAGAACTTCATCCCCTTGAAATAAGTAATAAGAAAGTTGTTCTTTGAGAGGCACACTCCCCCAAAAACCCTACTCCCCCTAAAGCTATTTCACCAACAATTTAAAGTCCTACTCCCCCTAGACAATTGCACCAATAATATCTTTGGAAAGTCTCAAAAATACATGCTTAATCAATTCCATTGACCATTATAATTAAAAAATGTCATCCAAGGCATTTCCATGGAGTAGTAAGTCATAGGATACCTAAATAACCAAGATACAGCTAAAATCACAGAGTTTCAGCCTTATTAGACTCACCAGTCGACTGATTCAGAATCAGTCGACTGTCCCATGTAGAAAAATCTCACAGAAAGTTGGTCGAGTAAGAAACGAGCGAGAGTCAACTGGTACTTGTATCAGTCGACTGGTCCCATGTATCAACTCAATTCAGCATTCTGAGACGAACTTCAGAAATGCCCTATTAATTCTATAAAATTCAAAAAATGATGAAAATTTGCAAGCAAGTTTGTTTTAACATTCTCTATCAAGGAAAAATAAAGTTTTATAAAAAATTAAAGTATTTCATAAGTTTGACCAAAATTCAAAAGTTTGGCACAAACTTGCACTTATGTATCAACCTCAAGCCATGTTTTGAAACCTTTGATGTTGCAAGTGTATATCACTGTGAGTACAACATGAAAATATTTTCAAAATATTTAAAATGTCCAACAATGATCAATAGATAAGATGTCCATGAATTAAACATTTGCTTTCCCCATAGTTGGTCTATGATAGATATATTAATACTCTTCATACCTCATCAAGATGCCATAAGCATAAGTAAGATATGAGTATCGTCCTAGCATCTCACATAATATTCAAATTGAGAAATACACAAGCAAGTCTTCCTAGGATCTTGTGAGATGTACATAAGTAACTTCTAGCTATGGGATCATGCAAGACTAATGTCAAAATTCTACAAAGTATGTACCAAGTTCCCTTTACGTCACTATCTACTTTTACATTTATTCCTATAAGAGAAGATGATACCTTAGCATTTTCTAAATTAAATTTTTTGATAATTTCTTTAGCTTATTTGGTTTGGTAAACATGAGTTTCTTCTTCTCTCTTACCTATATAACATAAAATACATTACTCTTTGGTACCCAAAAGCTTGATTCATTAACATTTTGTAAGTAGTTCTTAGGGACCCATGCTTACTTTACCCTTCCCTTAGTGACTTGTTTGCTAGGTGACCCTTGTCTTCCTACTAAAGAGATGTAGGCCACCTCTTTAGGTTTGTATCCTATTTCAGCCTTATTGTAAACTGTTCTTTGACTATTTAGGATCATATCAAGGTTTTTAGAGCCAATTGAAAATTTTTCTAAATATTTCCTTAAATCAATCACTTCATCCTTCAATTTTATATTTTCCTCATTAATTTCACTTGTGTTACTAGATTTACATACATAATTCATAATTGTCCTAAGTTCCTCCTTTAATGTCTTAACCTTAGACTTAGACTCAATTAAAGCATTTTTAAGATATGCAATAGTTTTGTAAAGAAATTTTTCTTTAGCAGAATTTATTACCTCATCTTCACTTGATGAAGATTCGTCACTACTTGATGCTTCCTCCTCACTTGAAGTCTCTTGGTCACTCTCACGTGCCATTAGTGCCATGTGTCTATTGATGTGGCACAACTCTTCTTCATCGTCTGATAAGTCGCTACTTGAAGTATTCCATGTAGCTTGGGCCACCATCACTTCCTTCTTCTTTTTCTCCTTCTTCTTCCTTTCCTTCTCCTCTCTCTTATTCATCTCCAAATAATTTGGCTTGATGTGTTTCTTCTTGTTGCACTCATAACACGTAATGTTAGGATTAAAATTTGAATTTTGAAGGTTTTTACCTCATGATGATGTAAACATCTTCTTTACATCCCTCCTTGTGAATCTTCTTGATTTTCCCATCATCTTCTTTACATAATGAGCAACCTCCTTTGTCGACATCTCCTCATCACTATCTAAGGACTCTTGATTGGACTCAGATAAAGGCTCCTTTTCCTTCTTCTTCTCCTTCTCCTTCTTTTCTACAATCAAAGCAATATCTTTCTCTTTGGGAAACACATTAGCTTGTTCATGTAATTCAAATTCACAAAACAACTCATCTAATTTAACAATTGAAAGATCCCTAGATACTTTATACGCATCAACCATCGATGCCCATAAAGTGGTTCTAGGAAAGGCTTGAAGTACATACCTTACTAAGTCTCGGTTGTCTATCTTCTCACCTATCACATGTAGTCCATTCACAATCTCTTTGAATCGTCCATGCATTTGACTTACGGTCTCATTTAGCTTCATGTTGAAGGTTTGAAGTTGTCCAACCAGGAGATCCCTCTTGGCTCTTCTAGATTCACTTGATCCTTCATTCAGTTCGATGAGCTTCTCCCAAAGTTCTTTGACCGAATTGAAAGGTCCAACCTTGCTCAATTGTTCTTTAGAGAGTCCACATTGCATGGTGGTTATGGCTTTGACATTTGCTTGAGCCTTCTTGTATATTTCCTTTAACTAATCCTTGGTAGGAAGAGGTGCTCCAAATACATCCTTTGGTTTTTCGAATCCATCTACAATACTAAACCAATTTTCAATATCATTTATTAAATAGTATTCCATCCTACCTTTCCAATAGGCAAAATCATTGCCATCGAAGTACGGAGGTCTTGCGGTGCTATATCCCTCTTGAAACGCCATCTAAATGCTCCGGTTGAGAGTGAGTTCTTTCGAAGTTAACCTGCTCTGATACCACTTGTTGGGACCGTTGCATTTGCTAGAGGGGGTGAATAGCAACTTTTGATTTTGCCTGCAATATTATTAGCGGAAGCATAAGACAAAGACAAGATCAAAAGTAAACAATGCTAACCCTTTCGATTTACTTAGTATCCACCTCTTCGAGGTGACTAATCCAAGGATCCACACACACCACACGAACATTCTACTATGAAATCTCTCCTTCTCAAAGCGACTTTGAAGGTGGAGAAACCTTTATAATTGATCTCTTCCTCTTACAAATATATAGTGAAGGTTTGGGGAAAGATTTTGAGAGTCACAGAGCTTGAAGATCGTGCAAAGAAGAAAAAGTGCAAAACTTATATCTCCAATCTTCAATCTATCTTTTTATATTTTTCTCGATACCAGTCGATTGCCTCAGGGATCAGTCGACTGGTGGGCTTCAACGGCTCTTGTAAATTGCGTTTAATTCTCCAGCTGTCAGCCCAACGTTCATATATCAGTCGACTGATGACTCCACCAGTTGACTGATCACCAGTCGACTGATCACTCACCCAGTCAACTGAACAGTCGACTGATCTCTGCTTTTTCACTCAACTGATCTTTCTATGTGTTTTGGATCAAGACACCAATCGATTGATGCCATCACCAGTCGACTGATGAAGCTAAAAAATTCACCTTTCTGCTTCCTTCTTCATCCCTTAGCCTTGACTCACGCCTTCAAACATCTTAGTGAACTGCATCCTGTATAGAGATCTTAGTGCCATGAGACCCTTTCACTCATTTCTACTTTATGCATTCATACATAGATTAGATATAGATATAAGTTTACTCATATTCCATACCATCATTTTTGCATCTTCTGTTGTTACTAGCAGAAGGGTCCACATGCCCTACTACCACGTTTTGACTGGCTTATTAGACTCACTAGGAGTTGATATCACTGATGGTGATATCTTGCCTCCTAGTGACTTTGACATTATAGGGTCTAGGAACATTTCTTTAGGTGGTGTTCATATAGATGATGATGGGGTACTAGCCTGGAGGCGACAGCCTCAGCCTCACCTCCAGCCCCAGCCCCAGCCAGCAACCAAAGATATAGATATTAAGGTCGAGTTAGAGGAGCTACTTGGACTACCAGCACCTCCACTTACGACTGACTAGAGACTGACCAGACTGGAGGAGTCATTATAGAGCTTCCAGCAGACGATGATCGATCAGTTGGACAGTCAGGATGCGAGCATAGTAGAGTTGGTGGGATGATTAGAGCATGGGAGCATCCACCACCTTAGTTGATGTTTTGACTTATTTATTGATCTGGACTTGTGGACTTATTAGATACTAGACTAGCTTGTATAGTTTTTGTTATATAGTTCAGTTTTTACAGCATCTATATGCATTTTACTCTAACTTTGCTTAGTAGACTAGAAAAATGAAAGTTTTCAAAATTCACATCTTTTTGCTTTTCAAATCTATTATAAATAATTTTTCAAAATGTTTTCAAAAATTTTATTCTTTTATTTTTTGAAAAATCTATTTTCAAACTTTTTCTTTTATTTTCAAAAGTAAGGAATAAATGTTTTACCCTTAGCCTAGAACCAATCTCCTAGAAAGCATGTACCTATAGATCTAGGTGGAGCATCTCACAAAGCACACTAGATACCTTGCTTATGTTTGTGAAACATAGACTGGTGTGAGATGCATAGAATTCTAGCCTAAGTACAAGATGCTTAAATCAGTGCATCAAACCTTACTTGAGCTTTAAAATATATTGATCAAGTTAAGTGTTCCTAAGCCTAAAGCTTAATGGAATGATACACTTAAACTTGACTAACTGGGTCAAGCTATTACTTTTTAGTAGTTAGCTAAAACCCAAGTTGGACACTCACCCCACGAATGACATTTTTTTTGTCTATCTATTTTACATATTAATGCTTAGACTCAAACCCTGTAGGTTATATTTTGATTATGTCAAAGGGGGAGTAATTGCGAGTTTCAAGTTTTTTTTCAAGTATTCAAAAAAAAAATTCAAAATTCAATTCAAGTATCGAAATTCAAATTTAGTATTCAAATGTCAAATGTTTTCAAGTCTTCAAATTTAAATAAAAAAATTATTTTCAAGGATTGAAGAAAATGTTTCTTAAAAGGTTATTTCAAAAATATTTTCAAGTTCAAATTTTGACTTAGAATTTTTTTTAAAACTTGATCACATGTTTTGAAAATCAACAAGTTTTGAACTTAAACTCAAATTTTTAAATTCTTTAAAAAAGTTCAAATTTTTAAAAGTTCTCAAAAATTAATATTTTATTTTAAGGACTTAGATAATTTTGTTTAAATTTATTCAAACTAAGAAATATCAGGGGGAGAGAATTGGAAAACATTATTTTTTAAAAAATTTACTTATTTTTTAACTAAGCATAAATTCAAGGGAAGCCCCTAGAAGTAGGGAGAGTTACACTTATTGCACTTCATGCATAACATGTTTATAAAACTCCATTATGTTTATCTGTTCCTATAAGTTAGTATTTTTACTTAACTTGAAACTTGAGTTGCCATAATCAAAAAGTGGAAGATTATTGGTGCAGAAAGTACCAGATGATCGAACTTTAATTTTGATAATGACACTAGGTTCAAGTTAAGTGTGTTATTGGATTGATGTGTTTGATCTAGTGTGCAGGGAGTACAGGTAAAGTCGTAGTTGAGGCTAGGCAAAGGATAAAGTCCTAGTTAGAGGCTAGGCAAAGACAAGTCCTGATCTGGAGGATCAGGCGAAAGTCTTGGCGAGTCAAGAGCACCAGATGCAAGCCCATGCAGTGTCCGAGGACCGAAAAATATGGGCAAATCCAATCGAGTACGGTCAGGAGACCAGAGGATTGGTGAAGACTGGGTGGTCTAGAGGATCGAGTCGCAACAACAAACCCTGGGGGCCAAGGACGAAGCCGAGCAAGAAAAGTTCAACAAGTCTAGAGGACTTGGTTGGCAATCAGGTATACTCTCCTGAGAGGAGTGGGTCAGGACGCATTCTCGAAGAAGAACATTAGTCGCCGGTCTAACCCAAGGTTTCACCAAAAATCTAAAGTTAAGACCAAGAGACAGTTTTGAGAACTGACTCTCCACCTGTTCTTTATATGTTTTTGGAGCTAACTTATAATACAGGTTGGAGAGGTGAAATACTTGACTCCGGGCAAAGTTATCCAAAGTTTGAATGTTCGAGTCGACCAGAATGGATATTCAAGTCAACCTAAACTTGGATAAATACAGCGGAAGTCAAAATATATCAAAACTCTCCACATCAGATTGGAGTCGACTAGAACCTTGACTCTAATCGACCTAAGCTTGGATAGGCGCAGCCGAAGTCGAAGGTTATCGACATCCTCCACGTCAGCTTCGAGTCAACCTGAGTAGGGACTCCAGTCGATCGGAAGGCGAAGTCAGCCGCGGAGGAAGAGGATCCGCCAAGTCTTCTGCCTAGTCTTCCAGAACAGGACTTTCCACCTAACCTCCAAGTTAGGTTTGCCTAGCTTCCAGCCAGGACTTCCACTACCTAGTCTCCACTAGGACTTCCACTACCTAGTATCTATTAAGACTTGTCTATGCCTAGCCTCAACTAGGACTTTCCTATATTACCTGCATACTTAGATTAGCTCATTAGTAAACACCACACACTTAACTTGAACCTCTTACCATTATCAAAATTAAAGTTCGATCATCTAGTGCTCCATGCACCAACAATTAATAGCTAAAAAGAGCTCAGAATTAAAGAAGTTTAGCATGGTAAGATTTAGGAGAGTATCATAAATAAAATGATTCAAATTTGAAGTGAATCTAATGTATCTAGGTCTATCAACTAGAATTTATTCTAAATTTGCACAAACACGCTTGTAGTGATATCTTGAATCCATCCATATATTTTTCTTTAGAGTGAACCAAACTTGAACCGAGTCAAATAGTCCAATTGACTGAATAAACCCGAGTCAAGTTCGAGTCCTAGATCACTTAATTCGAGTGACCGAAAGGTTTGATCGACCGATAATAGATTTAGTCGATCGATAAATCTAAAAATGTGATCATGAGGCTCAATCTAAATCTGGCAGAGCTCGATCTTTTAGATCAGATTTGATTAGGTTTGATAGATCGATAAGGCTTATCAGTAGATTGAATAGTGCCTATAAAAATATCCTCGAGATCATAGCTCAATCATCAATATCTCATTCTACTATTATGTCTCCCTACTCTATGCTAGAAGGAAAAGCAACAACACTATGCTCGTGCGATCGAGGAAGTGCCAAGAGGAGTGTGAGACGGTCAAAGCTTCCGGATTGATCGTTAGCTTAGTTGGTTTGTTTGTTTAATTATATGTGCTTCAATTTATCTATTTGTGATTGTACTTAAAACTGTAAGGGGTTTCTCCACCTTTGAAAAGTTTCAGAAAGGAGATAAAGTTAGTGTAGGATCGAGTTAAGCGCTAGAGAGGGGATGAATAGCGCTTAAGTGTTTTTCTCGATTTTCTAAAACTCATTCATTTGATTGCGTAAATCAAAGTATTGCTAGCGGAAGACTTAGTAAAGTAAGAAGAGTAAAGTAAAAGGAAATAGGGGGACACAATTTTTTTACTTGGTTCACAGCCGAAAGCTGCTACTCCAAGGCTCACGATCTGTGATCATCTCCGATGGGCAATTCAATAATGAACTTGTATCGATTACAAATATATCACGATAAAATCAATCTTTTTATCAGATTTATAAATTAAAATAATAAAATTGTTACCCAAGTGCCGGAGCTTCTTGATCTTCAATCGGGCGCGAATCCGGCATTACGACGGCTTGATCGGATGCATGATAACTCGCATGCATGTAACTTCCTCTTCTTCATTGCATGATTAATCCACATTAATCATGCATGATGAATCAAAATCTAACTTGGTTTAATTTGAATCTAACTTAAATTCAACTCATGCATGATAACTTTTATGCATGTAACTTCCTCTTCTTTATTGCATGATTAATCCACATTAATCATGCTTGATGAATCAAAATCTAACTTGGTTTAATTGAGTCTAACTCAAATTCAACCAACTTGAGTCTAACTTAAGTCTAGGTCATCCAATAAGCTTAATTGTTCCTTTAGTCAAACTAAAATGAACTCATCTTCAAATAGAGTATTTTTTGTGTGTGACCCAATATGTTCTTGTAACGTTAGCAATGTCTCTAAAACCCATTTTAAAAATATAAGCAATGAGTGGCATCTAGCAATGCATCATTGCTACCCAAGTGATAAGAA
The DNA here is from genome assembly GCF_044706935.1 of Curcuma longa. Lineage (NCBI taxonomy): Eukaryota > Viridiplantae > Streptophyta > Magnoliopsida > Zingiberales > Zingiberaceae > Curcuma > Curcuma longa. The sequence continues at coordinate 1,204,286 of NC_133875.1, forward strand.
TATCGAGATCCGACATAACCTTCATGACTATGATAATGTATGACCATGTCCTTCTATCCTCGATACTTAGATTGATCAATAATGCATAGATCGTGTCATCCTCTTATCAATCTTTATATTTCTTTATCCTCAAGTAGACTCACTCAAGCAAATAAGCTCAATATCTCATATTGACTCATTTAAGCATAGTCATGCATTTCGTGGTCCTACTCTATCAAGAGGTCGTAAGATATCACTCCCATTATATGGGAGGGATAGATCCCATCTACATCACTCACATCTCCGTATAATTTGTTACATACCCAGTGATCGCCTTTATAGTCCACCCTATTACGGGTGACATTTGACGATACTAAAGTACATAACTCCTTATGTAGAGAACCGTAGTGACTTCAGGTCTAAGGACTATTCATACCAATAGTCACATGAGAAAGTTTATGACACTCATATAACGATCCATGAAACTTTCTCATAGCGGGTCAATTCAGTATACATTCTCTAATGCATACCCATGTGTTAACTCGATATCCCATATCTATGACTTGTGAGATCAAGTCATCCAGCTGACCCACATGCTAGTCTCAACGTATTAACATCATCCATGAATATTAATGCTTGATTAGGAATGATTAAAAGTAGTGTTCTCTCCATCATCTCACTACCGATTTAAACAATCGATATGATGTAGATTAGAACTAGTTACCCAAAGACATTATTATAATTAGTTATTTAGCACAAATACAAATTAAGTATAATAACCAAAAAAAATTTGCCTTTATTAATAATAGAATATGATACAAAAAGTCCCTAGTCAATCATCACATAATTGGCTTTAGGGCTACTACTAACATGACAGTCTAGCGAAAAGTTCTAAGGGTCAAGATTAAGCTAAGAAAAAGATCAAATGAGTCAGGTGGACCAAGATTTGGCACCAGGTAAATTCTCTCGAGTGGAGTTATGAACACTCACTCTCTAAAAGAGAGCAATAGGCATTGATCCAACCTAAGGCTTCACGAGAGACATGAAGTTGAGACCGGATAGCTTGGAAAACTATCAATCATAATAATTATACTTGTTTTACTAACTCTGTGGTGCAAAAACTTAAGCTCAAAAGCAGGTCAAAATAGTGGATTCCAAACTACCAGATTAGTCCCAAGCGGTCGATGGTCCGAGTGACCGAAAGGATTCCAAGCGTCCAGACAAGGATAAGTCATAGCCAAACAAAGTTTCATCCAATTCTCGCCATGCCAACATTCCAAGTGCCCGAAAGGGTTCCAAGCGCTTATAGATAGATAAAGAGTGATGGTGTCAGATCAGATTAGGTCGAACTGGAGGCACCCGGAATGGATCTAGAGGCACTCAGAATGGTTTTTAAGAGAAGCTTTGACCAGTAACTTTAGACGACGGCTTTTGCTACCACCTCGTACTCTCATCTTGCTCTAGAAATATTGCGCTCAAGCTTCAACGACACAGCAACGCCGTGACATGGCTACGAGCTCAAATGAGCATAGCATTTGGTAATGCTTCATTAGTTGCATTTCTCTTTGTAATCGTTTCTTCTATTACTTAATTATTCTAAGGGTCGGTAAGATTGTTACCAAACTCCATCATTGTAAAAGAAACGAGCCTTCTTTTCTTTTGAGAAGAAGGTTAATAGTGATTGCTCATCGAAAGCGGTTAAATTGACTGCGGGCTTTGGAGTAGTAACCAAGAGGTTGTGAACCAAGTAAAACCACCATGTATCATTTTATTCTATTGTTACTTTCCACTGCATGACTTTGAATTTGAATAAATTTCAAATGCGTACGAAGCACGATATTCAACCCCCCTTCTATCGCACACTAGATCCTATAGGAAAGTCTAAATAAGTCAAAGAGTATCAGATGTTTAATAGTGGTGAAGTTTTGACAAGTCAAAATTAATCAGACACTAATCAATAGTAAAATTCTGGAAGACCAAGGTTAATATGATGTTAAGCAATGGTGAAGTCCTTATATGTTAAGGTTGATCGAATGTTAAACAAAGGAAGTCTCTGTAGGTCAAGGTTGATCAGATGCTAAGCAAAGGAATTCCTAGTAAGTTAAGGTCAATTAGATACTAAACAAAGTGAGAATTCAACCTTGGTAAGACTGAAACAGAGATTGCAGTCAATTGTTACAAAGTTGCAATCAATTGATAAATCTTAAACTCTAAGTTGAGAATTTGAAGGGGTTTATGGGGGTTTACGGTGTATTAGTTGACTATTGGTATGAGCAATCAATTGATAATACTGTTACAATGAGTAGAAATTTTTAAGTTGATCCGAAAACTCAATCGATCATCATTAGTTGATTGATGGAGACAATCAATCGACTAATAACACAGATGATCAGTCAACTGATGGCACTATTGGAGCAAATAGAATGTCTGACACTCGACTGTGACACTTGACTGTGACACTCGACTACTGATGCAATAGTTGCATGTTAGATGCATAGTAATCGACTGATGACTTAGATGCTGAATTGAATAAAGTCGTTGGGCAGAGCAATGTTCGCATTTGACTAGAGCAATCGACTGATAGTGCTATACTGTTGGGGCAAAAAGTAGTCATGACAATAACACTATAAAAGAAGTTTTCGCGGAGGATTAGAATGCTGATTCTTGGAGACTTTGAAGGAGAATTGTTGTTGCATTCCAAACCTTCAAAAAAAAAACAATCCAAATCAACCAAACAACGAGTAAAATAAAGATTACTTGTGCAAATTATTGTTTACATTGTATTTTATTTTTTATTTTTATGTTTATATTTTATTTATGTTGCTTGTATAATTTTCTCCCCATCTAGAAAATATCCAAGAAAGAGAAAATATAAGTGTTACCGATAGGAGATTTCGGATGACATAAAAATAATTTATTATGTACTTGTATTTCATTTTATATTTATTTTTTATTGTGTACTAATTTATTGTAAATGAGAGTACGAAATCAAACGATCAAAGTAAATCATTATTCTTCTGCAAAAGGTGGAATCCGCCACCTTAGTAGCCTCACACGATCGGCCCCACGACCATTTGTGAAGAGGTAAATCTAGAAACTGCAGTTGGTCATGACGCAGGAGGGTATTGCCTGACTTCGCCAAGATTTGAACTCTTGCCCTCTTCTGCAATTCTGCTGCGAAAGTAAATCATTATTCACTCCCCTTTAAAGACGTCATCACTCTCAACAACTAGGAGTGTAATTATATTTATTTGATACAAATTTAAGTTAGTTAAGGTTGTTAAACACTTTTGATTAAAAAAATTATGAAACACCCAATAAAATCATTTATTGATGATCTTAAATAATTCTAAATCTAAAAAAATATAAATGAATTTAGAAGTTTACTAAAAGTGTGATGTTTATAAATTTAAAATAAATTTGAGTTTTTTTAGAAAAAAGTTATTAATAATCTTAAAGAACTTTAATTTTTTATAAAAATATATATATAAACTTAAAGGGTTAACTGTGTCAATTTAATATAATTAATTTTTTGCATTTTATCTTGCTTGTATTCGACGAAGGTAAAGTAAAATCCAATTTAACACTTGTGTTTTGGCTCTGTTTAGAGCATTCACAACTCACTCCCATTATAACATCTTTTATCTCATTAAAAAGTATAGAATTCATTGTCACATGCTTATTATAATAATATATCTATTTTATTCATATTCTTTTTAATATTGGTATTCATTATTTATGAATATCACCGTCCACTTAATCATTTTTAAATTATCCCCATTAAATATATTATATACATGTGGGGTGGGCCAAGGAGGCACCCATTTCACTTTTATTTAAACGTGTTTAATAATTTAAACGTGTTTAATTAAAAAAGTATTATAATAATCCATTAGAGCATCCATCTCTTTTAATCCTAACGATGAAAAGGAGAGGAAAAAGAATTTAAAAGGGAATAAATCCGAAAAGGTAAAACAAGGAAAAGAGAGAATAAAATAAAAAAAACAGTAAACAAGACTAGCAACATTATGGATCGTCATGAACGGTCATCAACTGTGCTCGCATGGAGCCACTGATCGCAGTTGCATGGAGGCGTTCACGTCCATCGTGGTCGTTGATCACTGGCCTTGTCGATCACGATCTTGCAAGACCGTTGACTACTTCAGTTAAAAAATAAAATTTATCATCTCAACAGATCGATAATTTTATTATATATTTATTAAAAAATAAATTAAAAAATTATAATTATGATTATAAAAAAATATTATCTTGATTTCATCCAAATTTAATCTTTATCTATTTTAATTATGTCCCGAAAATCAAAATCACCGACTACGATCAGACACGCCGTCATCACACGTGAGGCATAAGGAGAAATTTAACTATGTGAAGGGAAGAAATTGCTTTCCGTTCCGATTTTTTAGCAGAAATAATAACGATCAAAATTTGATCCGCGGATAAATTCATAATTCATGTAAAATCCATCTTATTTTTTTCAAGTAAAAAAAATAAAATTGTCTATTATGAAAATCTTTTTAAAATTTTATTTTCATTAAAGTTAAATACGGTATTTTGTTGGAACGAGCACGCTGTTCGTTAGATGTAGATGGTTACTGTTTATCGGTAGCTTCTAGATTCAACCGACCGAGAATGGAAGATGAGACGAAACGACGCGAGATAAAGCGAGAGGAGTGTCGGTCAAGTTGTGGAGTGTCGGTGAGGGCGGTGCCCCCCTTTGTCGGTAATTCCGCACCGCTGCCTCCCAAGGCAGCTTGGCCAGCCAGCGCGATCCACAAACCCAGGGCTCTTCCACTGCTCCGGCCGACGGCGCCACTGCTGTGAGCGGTCCCCCTCGCCGAATCGCCACGGCTGATTCCTCATCCTCGTTCCTTCCTCCATGGACGCTGCTTCTCGGCCCGCAGTGGTCGTCGACAACGGCACCGGGTATGGGCATGTACAGCTGTATCCCTTTCATCTCCGTTCGCGCATGATTTATATTCTCTGTCAGTTTTGTGTCGCCTTGTATCGGCTTGGTTATTTGGTTCCCTCTGATGCATCACATGGAGTTGAGTTTTGCAGTTGAAAATTCAGAGAATTGTAGTTAATTTTTCGATCGTAGATGCATCGAGGGGCTAGGAAGCTGCGGAATTTACGAAGTGATTAGTTGCAATAAGAAGCTCACTGCTGATATGCTAGACAAAAGACGACCGTAGTTATGTAAAGAATATTGGATGTTTGTTCTGCTAGAAGAGAAATTTGTTACTCTACTTGACTATGGCCGGTAACCCCACAACCATGCTCCTCTGTCCACTCGCCATCTAATATCCACCATTTGGAACTATGGGAAATATTGTCCCCCCGTCAGTAGTAGATTAAGTAACATAGTTGCTTAATATTTGTGAGTACCATTTATTGCTAATGTTCAAATAATAACTGACAAATTAGACTAATGTTAAAACAATAATAAGTTTTACATCCCTATTTGAAACTATAGATGTGGATACCCATGCAGTTTTATAATTTCCCTAAAAAACAGTTTACTTGACTATATACACTGTTGTTCTTGTTACATAAAATAAAATGTGTTATCTTTGAAAACTAGTCTACCCTATTAAAATAGAGTCATGGGTTCAGATAGTTTTGTTAGTCTCTCATCGATTTTTTATGTTTTACAAACATGTTCAAAATGTTTAAGTGGGTGTATTGTATTTTACAAGTTGATTGAGTGTGCAAGTTAACCTAGTCGAGCATTGGCTAGAAAGTATTTTGACTAGCAAAGAATGCCCAAAATGTTTGTATGCTTGGGTAAAATATATTGTAGTATATAAGTATGTGCATAGGTCAAAGTGAGTTGCCTAAAAAGCCTGAAAATGATTTCAATATTTATTGTTCACTGGTGGTCAAACAAATAGCTTTGTTTTGTCGACTAAGCACCATTAGGCAACCATTAACTAACCAAACTAATAGATAATAAGCATCAAGTGTTGTTATAAACAAATTTTGTTTTATCAACCAAACTATTGTATAATGATCATCTGTTATAAAATAGTTATCCATTAACAGATATGATGGTGATACGATCAACTAAATAGTTTTCCTTACTTGCCAAAGGTTGCAAAAGAGCTTGAATTTGAACTAACTTCATATTTAAAGAAGTCGTGGATTGGATCTAAATTTGAATTCTAAATATTCTAAATCATCTACAAAGTCCCTTGAGGGGGTTCTTGCTCATAACACACAACATACACAAGATATTATCGCCACGACTTTTTTATCAAGCTCTTGAGCTGCCTCTTTGTGAGCTTTGTGTCCATCTTTTATAATACACCAAGTTTAGCTTTTTTAACTTTTTTCCTACATGCTTTATGTATGTACTCTGGAGGATGGGTGAGGTTGAGTTGCTTTCTTTTTCTTCTCTCTTTTGTACTTACTTTCTATAATCATTTTAAAAACAGATATAGTGTTGAAGTTTCGTTATCCTCTTAGATCAGATATGAGACTTGTGATACTTGTTTACAAGATTAATTGTTTTTTTGTTAGCAAAGTGTCACACCAAAATGACATGAGCCATGGAGTAGGTGTGATCTCCAAACCATGTTAAAATATCGTGTTAGCATTGTTTCTCGTTTCTTTTTTTTTTTTTTTTGATAGATAAATGTAGGTTAACCATAAAAGAAGATGTACAACATTCTGGGCATGCCCAGTCACCAAAAAACTACAAAGTGTTTAAAACCCTAAACACGTGTTTGGATTTTGATGAACATTGTTTCTCTCTTGTTCTAGTTTTCTCGTTGCAAATAGTTAATGTTTCTCATTGCACTCAATTAGATTTTCTCATTGCACTTAATTACCTTTTTTCATTATGGATAATTTGTTTTTCATATTGCACTTAATTAATTTTTATTGTTGTAATTCAATTCAAGGTTTATCATTGCATCTTATTTCTATTTTTTTTCACTGCAATTAAGGAATTTTATCTTTGCAAATATTTAATTATTTATTTTTCCACTATAGCTTACTTTTAAGTTTGATTATATACACTCTATCCAACTTCTGATTGAGTTTTGAGATCTGCTAGAATTTAGTGAATTGTCTATTAAACCTCAATCTAGTTGGTTTTAACCATCATTCAAATCCAAAGAAATTTCTTTTTTAATGTTGTTGCTATTTTTTTTGTGCTTAACTAAGTTGGATCCTTATTTGGGATTTGAATCTTCATGGATGGGGGTGTGTCAACAACGATGTCAAATTGAATTGGGTCGGTGGCAGCAACCACAGGAATTTCTGGCAATAGAGGAAGATGACAGGGGCATGGGCACTAGCAACCATATGATATTGCAATGATGGCAAGAGGTAGCAATATGAAGGTGAGATGGTGTGGTGAGGCAGCAATTGATTTCAGGGAAATAACAGCAGTTGTCAGAGGTGCCGCTATAGCTCTGGTTGTGAAAGAGAGCAGGGAGGAGGGCAAGTCAAAGAAGCAACAACAATGGGCCTAGACTACGTTGCTTGGAGGTGTATGGTTGATGATTACTTTGGGTGGAAGGAGGAGGATGTGCATGAATCAAAAGTAGGTTGTGTGTGGGTGGAGCAATAGTGGAACAGTGGCTTTATCTTTAGATCTCTTGAGGGCACAGCATCGAGAGAAGAAAGAACTCGTATAGAGACCGAACCTGAATCTGACTTTGATACTAATTGGCATGGCACAATCAGAACCAAACATCACACAAAGGAAATCACACATAGAGAACTAAAAAGTAAAAACTTTTATTGATCGAAAACTGAGACTACTACTTTTATAAACTCAATTCCAATGAGATCTTGGAACTAAGTAACAAAATAAAAAACTACTATTACCCTCATTAACTAATTGACTACCTAAATTGAAAGCTGACAAACTAAACTAGATTGATTGCATAACCAACTCGAGTTATTACCAAACAATTGGGAGGGCCTTAACCCCTATGTTTGTGATGGTGTCAAAGTTGCAGATTTTGAAAAGAGAGTTGAAGTTGTGGTCGCATGATATCAAGAGAGGTAATGACCATCAGACTGCTGCTGTGAAATTGAAGCTAGAATAAGTGCAAAAAACCTTGCCGACATATAATTTTGCAACAGCAATAATTGAGTTTGCAGTGGGAAATCATGGGGCTGCTTGAATTGGAGGATGTGTAGGTAAGACAAACATCTAGAGATACCACAATAGCATTAGGTGACTAACATGAGGTATGCTTATAGATCTTTGCAGGCTAGAATGCATAAGAATTCCATAAACTCTACATTGGATCATTATAGAAATGTGTTGAAAGGGGAAAATCATGAAGAAGAGGCCGTAGACTTTTTACCTCCCTTCTAGGTGCTAGTGTGGTGGATAGGCATGAAGATGAAATTGTTAACCTCGTACCCATGCTAAATAGAGTTCTCTTACCCATGTTGAATAGAATTCTTGATGTTGGTAACCTGTCTTATAAGGCCTTTTCTGATAAAGAAATTGAGTGTGTTATACTCAAGGAACCATTGGATAAGGCCCAGAGGTGGATGTCTATAATGTAGAGTTCTATAAAGCCTCCTTATATATGATTAAAGAAGATGTCATAAAAGCTATAGAATCTTTTTTTATCAGCCATGAGATGATACTTGATGAGGCTGATGGTCGATGAGGTAAATGTTACCTCTATAACCTTGGTGAAGAAAAAAGCCAAATCTCTGCACCTTCTTGTTAATAGAACAAAGCTTATGTTATCAAAAATCAATGTTGGGAATCAGCATGCTTTTATAAAGGGCTGACTAATCTAGAATAGTTTGGTTATTTGTTGGGACTTGCTGAAAGGGTATCATTTAGAGCTAGGGCCTCCCAGAATGTGTAATAAGGTTAATCTGCATAAGACATTTGACTCCTTAAACCACAAATATATTTTTTCCTTGATGAGAAAGATGAGGTTTCCTGATTGCTTTATTAGTTGGATTAGATCCTGTATTTGCTCTGCTAGTTTTAATATTAATATGAATAGCACACAGGTATGACTTATTTTGAAAAATGTGTACCATATTGTGGGGTTCTTTGAGGATTGTTACTAGGATCAAGTAGGCAAATTGGAGTACAATAGACCCTTCCTCGGGACCCCGCATTGGTGGGAGCTTCATGCACCAGACTATCCTTTTTTTTATACTTGAAACTATGTTGATATGTGTGTGGTTTTTAAGATAAATAATTAAATAGATGCAAACTGTCATCATTGTTGTACTTGCTTTAAATTGAGAAACTTTTGAAAAATTGCAAGCTAGAACATCTTGAAATAGTTATTGATTGACCTAGACATGTGGGATGGTTGCTAAATTGTGCTTGTGACTTGATGATTGAGATATATCAATTATACGCCAAGATTTAAACTGTTAGCCGATAGTGTGATGATATTCAAAGTTCTAACTGGTGAATCCAAATAATGTATAAAAATGATCTAGAATTGTCAAGAAATAGTCTATTGTGTGAAATTTGAAGACTAGAAGAGTGGAGATCCTTGTGAATAAGGGAAGGTAGTGTTTTGAGTATAATTTGTAGGGTTTTTTCATATTCTTTAAATCAAATTTGAGTTTGATTTAGTTTAAGATCATGGTTCGATATGAAGAGCATTCACTTTCAGTGCATTTAAGTTTTTTGACTCAAATTGGGGCTAAGTTAATCTAGTTAAATTTGAACTACAATGTTACCTTAGGTTAGTCTCTAATTAGACTATTGTGAGAATTATGAGAGTGTAATATTCAAGGTTTGAAATTTCGTGCCGTATCGCCCGATACGCACGAAAAATCTCGTTCCGACGCGGCACCGGCACCGGCACAGCGCCGGCACATGAATTCCGGCCGGGCGGCATCTCCGGCGGCGTCGACGGCTCCGGGCGGAACCTCCGGCTGCGTCGCGCAGCCTCGGCGACGCTCCTGAGGCGTCGCGAGGCCTCGGCGACGCCGCCGGAGGCACCGCCCGGGGCCGGCGACGCCGCCGGAGGCGCCGCCCGGGGCCGGCGACGCCGCCGGAGGCGCCGCCCGGAGCCGGCGATGTCGCCGGGGCCCCGCGACAGTCCGCGCGTCCGCATCCGCGTGCCGTGATCGCGCGATCGCGAGTTTTTTTTTTTTTTTTTTTAAACTTAGGTATTAATTAGATTATAATAATCAACTCCTAGCTATAGTTCAAAGTTATAATTCGGGATAATTTAAATAGGCCCTATTAAAACCTATAAAATTATCAAAAAATTTTATTAGGCCCTATTAAAACCTATAAAATTATCAAAAAATTTTATTTTTTATTTTTAAATATTTAGATTAAATTTTTTATTTTAATTAATATATTTTATATTTTAAAAAATATCGAAACTATACCGGCACGGTACGATACGGTACCGAAACTGTATCGTTCCGGTCCAGGACCGAAACTCCGGCACGGCTCGATATTTTAAACCTTGGTAATATTGAGATTTAGTGTTTGTCTCAGTCTAGGTTCAATTTAGGTCAACTCTAAATGTTAATTGAAAGGTTTATTAACAGGTTAACAATACATTAAACCAGAGGTAACTCGGGAATGAGAAAATGAAATGCGAGTTTCATGCCCTCATTTTACCTAGTGGGTAAGCCAAATTTGGAGAACAAAATTTCTTTTTTTAGGGGTGTAGGATATTATAGTATTGGTTTGTTAGGACCTAATTGTAAATTATTAAAATTTATAGATTAATTTGCAAAATGTTAATTAATAACCTAACCTTTCCTCCTCCCCACTTCGTGCAACCCTTGTAGGATTTGTTTACGCTAGAAGGGGAGGAGAATAGCGTATTCGTCTTTTTCTTTCTTTTCTATCAGAATTAGTAATACACAACGGAAATAATAAGTAATACAAAAAAAGAACACGAGGAATTTTACTTGGTTCACACTCCCCAGGGTGCTACTTCAAAACTTGTGTACTTGGCATGAGTCCACTATATCTTTCTTCTTTCCGGACACTTTCTAGAAACGGAGAAACCGCTTACAATTTAGTAAGATGCAATCATAATAAAAGAATAACAGTAAGAGCATATATAATAAAAACAAACTCACAAGAGCAGATCTAAAGTCCTAAATATTACAACACTCCTCCTAACTCAACTGCAAATTCGATCCTCTTCGAGCTAAGTTTTGGCCTTTTGGTCGCCTGGAACACCCTCCAGTCGCTTGGAACTCAGTTAAAACTCACCCGTTGACTGAACAACTCGTAAATGATCGACTTTGGCTTTGGTTGCCTGGACCAATTTAGTCCACCAAACTCAGTCCGGCTTCCGAATAGCCTTCGTTGTTTTGTGTCTCCGTCCAATCCAGCGTCCTGCAAGACAAAACACGCAAACAACACATCCAAAACTTCATACAAACCTAGTACGTGGTTTACCTAACGTATTAGGTTTGTTTTGTCAAGTGTCCAGCTCTCAGCAGACTCACCTTGGACGTCACCCATCTAGTTTTCGGGTTGGTCTTTCATCGCCTAGCCCTGTTAGGACTTCCACTGTCTAGTTTCCAATCAGGTCTTCTACTACATAGCCTCTTCATGACTTCTATTGTTTGGTTCCCAACTAAGTCTTCCATTGTCTAGTCCCACTAAAACTTTCATTGACTACTAAGTATCTGGTCCTACTTGGACTTCTCACTCATTTCTAAACTTCTAATCAACCTTGACTTGCTTGGACTCTACACTTAACTCAATCAGCCTTGATCAAGTTATTTGGTCCCCCTTGATCAAACTCCCTTTAATATATTGTTCAAACTAAACCATCAAAATCCTGAAGGCCAATTGCACTAACAGTCCTTGTTTATATTTTTCTTTTCCCTCTAACCCAATCGTTGTTACTCTTCCATCATCGTCACCCTGCAATTATTGTCACTTTGCCACTGTCATGGCCCTATTGTTGTTGTTGTTGCCTTGTCGCCACAGCCACAACCCTATTGTCATTCGGGTTGAGTATTTAGTTGAAACCAAACCGAATCGAATTAATCGAAATCGAATTTTTTCGAACTGACTGAATGAATTGTCCAATAAAAATCGAACAAACTGAACTGATAAAGTATCTATTAATTCGGTCGAAAATCGAATTGATCAAATTTTTCAAAAATGATGGTATCATGGGAGATCATGCAAAATCACAAGTTGGATACTATCCCTCATCTAAATCCCTAACAATTGTGATGGTTGCAAAAGGGGAATGAAATCATGGTAACAAAAAGATGCTTCATCCTTTTTCTATTGGCAAGAATTATAAAGATAAAGTTTTGTGTGATGTAGATAAAGTTTTGGGTGATGTTGCTCTTATGGATCCTTGTCATATATTGTTGGAAAGTCCTTGGGATTATGATAGGAGGGTGTCAAATGATGGCTACAAATTTAAGGTGAATGAAAAGAAGATTGTTTTAACTCCATTTTAACCTTCTAAAACCAATCCACCAAAGAAGCAAGTTAGTACTCATGTCTTATGGTAAATTCAAGGGTGAGTTAGAAAGGGGTCATGATGTTTCGACTATCATAGTAGTAGAAGAGATTCTATATGGTTCGATAAATTATCAAAAAAACTCAAAATAACTCCTGTATATTCATAAAATTAATTTCCCTGTGTATTTACAAAATTACATTCTTGCATATCACAAAATTAACTAAATTAATTCCCTCAAATTAAATCACATTCTTACATTAAACCATGAGCGATCTACAACTTCCAAAAGTTTAACCACTACAAGTTTAAAATTAAAAATTACAAGTTTTGCCAAATGTCAATTAAAATTTAAGAGATGATAAACATAATTCAACTTCCACATAAATTACATTGTGAAGACTAAAGATTATAGATCATATTGCAATCTGAATTCTTGCATAACGTGGCAATATGGGGATTTTGTTTTGTCCTTGAAACCTTGACTCCTTGTGTTGTACTAGTCCCTAAATGATCAAGAAGTAAAAATTTGTTATTTACCATATGAACAAGATAATCAATTTAAATTTATTGATGAAAAAAGAATTGAAGAAAATATTTTGGTATAAGTACAACCTAAGGTAAAATTTTATAAACAGAAATCAATCATTTTTATATACTAGATTAGATTAATTGATGTGAATCAGTGAGAAAAAGAGAGGCTATGGAGGGGAATCTATGAGGTCGTTCTTAAGACAAGTCACCTTTGCAATCATTCTTTTTTATGTATCTCTTTTTTGTTAATTACCTTTGCTTGATTAGTATAGCCGAACAAGACAAGAAAGATCTGATCGAAAACTATGGCTAAGGTTGAACTCACCATGTCTAACGCAACTCAATTTATTTATGATCACAGTTAGCTAGAAAAGCATTGTCAAAATTAAAAAGGCTTGTTTTCTGGTTACTAACTTTTCATCCAATCAATTTCTTCAACATACTCTTGCCAATCCAACAACATAATGTTGCAGAGCCTTACTAGTTGATATACTAACACTAGGTCGCCAAAGCAATCTTAAAGTGTTCAAAATTTTGTCAATTAACAAACAATAGTCACATGAGGATAAAAAACCTAACCTTACAACTAGTTAACAAGGGCTTCTATCTGATGTTTAATACCAATATTACAATAAGATCCTACTAATCAACATGCAGTCATGGATATCTTCAAAACTTTGAAACTAAAGGCATGATGATATTTATCAGGATATCTAGACATTGTTAAATACTTGAGTTCAATAAGGAATTCATATGGACAGTACAAGATCAATACAAATATTACTAACTTCAAAATATTGAGCAAGATAGTATCACAACTTTCATACTTACCCACGATGGTCAGCGGTTGTTGGTTACTGTGGCATGAGGACAAGAGGACTCGGGTCTCTGGTCTCGGGAGGAATGAGCAAGAGGCGGCGAGAGGACGGAAGGAAAGGAGGAGCCGACGGTGAGAAGTCGCAGGCACCTGGCTGCGAGAGCGATGGGAGGGGATCATAGTAGTTGCCGATGGTGTGAGCCACAAGAGGAGATCGAGGCAGGCACTGACAGCGAGAGTGACGGGAGGGGATCGAGCAAGGCAGTTGGTCTTCGGAGGCGCAAGCATAGATGCAAACAGAGTTGCGACTCGTGAGTGAAGCGGATGAATGGATTCGAGAATCGGGATTTAGGGTTTACTTAGGGATTTACCGGTTCTGGTTTTTTATTTTGGTTTAACCGAATAAGGAATTTTAAAATCGAATCGAATTATCCGAAATAACTATCGTTTTAGAAAAAATTGAAATTCTAAACTAACCGAATTGAATTTTTAAATTCAAACGATTTGTTTGGTTTAACAAACTTTTGCTCACCCCTAGTTGTCATCATCCCACCTCTTCTTTTGAGAAAACCTAATTGCGAAAGACCTCTTTGGTCAGAGGCCATGATGCCACCATCATCATCGTTGTGACCTTTATCGCCATCACTCTCTCTGTCTATTGTGACATTATACTTGAAAGGAAACCCATCTGTGTCGAACATCCTCCCAGCAGCCATTGTAACCAATGCTTGTGGTTGCTACAATGCATAAGGCAATGATTCTAGTGGGTCAGATCAAGCCACTGATAAGTGGCGACACTTTCTTTCCTTGCAACAACACGGGATCTAAACTCGATCAGTTATTTGGGGAAATCTTTTTCTTTCCTTCCAACAAACCCAATTCAGATTTCTCCTCACCCTATCTAGTGTGCTATGTGCTATGTTAGTCATTGAGGGGCAAGTTAGGATAGATGGAACTAATGCATGCCTTAAGGTAAAGTGTACCTGTGATCCTTTTATCTAAAATAAGTTCTTGTAATATGGATTTGAGGTTTCAAGATAGTTTAAGGGTGACAATCACCGGAGCATCATGGATACCCTTGCTAGATCTTATCAAATGATGGTATGCCACTTTTGTATTGCATGTTTAAGGTAAGTTCTAGTCCATGACCTTTTTATCTAGATGGATGTTTAAGGTCATAATAGGGGTTGAATTTGTTTCTATAGGTTGAGTTATGAGGCTTGAAAGTGCATTGTGGGTTGAAATAAGTATTCATCTGGAAGCTCTTATTCAAGTGGGTTTATTCTTGCTTGTTTCATTTCATTTACCTTGTGTATGATCTAATTTATGAAAGTAGGTCAATTTTGTAATTGTTGGAAATAAAATTATTTATGATCTCATCTCTACTCTTATTGCATGAAAATTTTCTCCCATATTGCATGCCCTTTATATTCATAGTTGTTATATCTAGTTTGTTTGTTCCCTTTTGAGAACCATGATGAATTAAATTACGTAATTAATTATTCTAACTAATAAAGTAATAGAGAAATTATACTATAGAATTTTGGCTTCACACTCCAAAAGGGATTGTGTTTGTGTGACCTCTTATACTGAAATAAACAAATTAATGAATTACTTATATCATAGAGTATTGGCTCCACACTCGAGGGATCCATGCATCTTTTTTTCGTGTGTTCGAAAGCTTCATCCATTTTACATGAGATGTCTATTTCACTGGGTGGATTGTGAGTCATTCATCTTTATGCTTTGAATAGCATCTTTATGTGGATTGTGGGTTGTTCGCCATTTATATATATTTATATAGTGGAGTTGGTATTGGGTGGATTGTGGATTATTCACCCCATGTATATACGATACTCTTTACCGTATGGATTGCAGGTCATGCACTCTATATGTTGATATATGTTTACGATGTGCTTCGTTCTAAATGAATTGCAGGTCATTATTCTTATGTACATTGTATTCTAATGTTGAACCTGTTATGGGGTTACTAATTGATCCCTATAAGTTTTTGCGTATGGCACGCTGCTTCCCTGAATTGGCATGCTATGGCTGCTGAATTTGCTGCATGTGATGATTGCAAACTGGATTAGCATGCTTTATGGCACATTGCCTCAAGTTCTGGATTTGGCATGCTATATTTTTCCCTCGAGCTGCTATGAGTTTAAGGCTGCTATGAAATTTCATGTTTAAAAGTTTTGATTATGAAGACAATTGGATATCCAGTTCGTTTTTCTTTAGGAAATTTGCAACATGTAGATAGTTTCATCAGAGTTTTTCCCTTGCATATGAGATAGTAGTAACAGATAGAGATGTGAGAGTTTCTTTTTTCATGACAAGTTTTTGTGCTGAAATGTACATGTACATATCTTTTAATATCAATATATACTGACCCCCCTTGTGCAAGAAAAGGGGGAAAACTCAAATCAGAATTCAAATTTCAGATATTGGCTGATTAGATTCCTTTTCTGCATCATTCTTTCTTAGTCATTTTCATGTCAATCTCTTTACATGAAACTAGAAAGTCTACACATGCCCCATACTTGCAGTGATCAAAAAGCTTGCACATGGCACATGCTGCATGTATTCTTTGTATTTTTTTCTCTTGTTTTTTTTCTTCATTGACAAATCTGTTTTATGCTTAGGTATACCAAGTTGGGATATGCTGGCAATGTAGAACCTTGCTTCATCATACCCACTGTTGTTGCTACCAATGAATCTTTTTCAAATCAATCTAGAGGCCCTACTAAAGGAAATTGGTTGGCACAGCATAATGCAAGTGTAATGGCAGATCTTGATTATTTAATTGGGGAAGATGCTTTACAGCGTTTTCGTGTTAGTAACACATACAGTCTTAGTTATCCTATTCGGAATGGTCAGGTATGAATGATGAAGAATTGGCAATTCATGATTGCATAGCTCCCATCATGTGTAGAAGTTAAAATACCCTTTTACAGGTGGAGAATTGGGATGCAATGGAAAGATTTTGGCAGCAATGTATTTTCAATTACTTACGCTGTGATCCAGAAGATCATTATTTCCTACTAACTGAAAGCCCACTTACTGCACCTGAGAATCGAGAATATGCAGGAGAAATCATGTTTGAAACATTTAATGTCCCTGGGTTATATATTGCTGTTCAACCTGTCCTTGCCCTTGCAGCCGGGTACACTACTTCAAAGGTTAGATTTAAAATGTGTATGGTTGATGATTCAAAATTATATTATCTTAGTCTCCTGAAGTTCTTGTCATGAGATATCCCTCAAAATCAGTTCTAATAGAAGCTCAAAATCAGTTCTGATTCCTATCAGAAAATTTTATCTGATTTAATTATTAGCAAGTGTAAGTTTTTGATAGTGGGGATTTTTGTTGTAAGTTTATTTTGAGTGGTGTAGCTATAAACTCTTTGTTTTGAAAGTCAGCCTGCACTTTTCAGTGCGAAATGACAGGCGTTGTTGTAGATGTTGGAGATGGAGCTACTCATGTAGTGCCAGTAGCTGATGGTTATGTGATTGGAGGTAGCATCAAATCCATTCCTATTGCTGGCAAGGATGTTACTCAATTTGTTCAACAGCTTATGAAGGTAGAACATCTTCTATGTTAAAAATTTTTTCGCCACGTATTATATCAGCTAATTTGGTTGATCATACAAGTGGAACTTTCTCCCTGCAATATATGCAATTAATTTCGTTTAGTTCTCCACACATTGTTTGAAAGATTTTTGTTGAACGGAAAAAAATAACATCTGAAATGCCATAAAATATGGCTTGAATTGTAGAAGAAAGATTTTTAATCAATATTTTCATGATAGTCAATAGCCATATATTGAAACCAAATGACCTATTGATCATACTAGTCAATCTATATGGATTAAGTAACTATGTTGAACCTTAATCCTTCTATGTTTTGGTTTCAGTATATATTCTTATAGGCACAATCACTTTTGTTGCCAGGTGAATCTAAATGTATTACGAAACTACGTCTGAAGCTAAATCCTTTTATATCTTGGTTTCAGTTTATATCTTATAAACACTAATATCTTTGTTACATGGAGTTGCATGAGTGTCTGAGTTAGAAATATTCAATGGAAGTTTTTCAGCTAGTTAATTGACTTCAGCTAGTTAATTGTACTGAAAGAGATAGGAAATACCAACCACCAACCTTCTGATCTTTGTTGATATGAATTATTTCGATTTCCAGAAAAAATATATAGTTGGAATGTAACCAGAGGTCTGCAAGATGTTTGAAAATTAGTGTTAATGAGAATCTTGAGTCCAGCATCAGGGCTGCAACATTTTTTTATTTTGAAGATGCAAAGTTATTGTCGGTATGCATTAAATGTTATAGTCTAGTAAAATAATTAATTTGTTTGATTACAAATTCAGTTCAAACCAAACTCAATCAGTACAAACTGATGATTTTGATTTAGTTTCAATTTGGTTTATATGTTAATTCAGTTTGGTTTGATTTGAACTTAATGAACACCCTTACTTAAAAGGGTGGTTTGTCCTTGATTTTGTTGATATCCTAGTTTATCTCTCCAGATAATGATTTTAATTATTGGCAAGCATTAAATGTGGGTTGAGATTCTTATCAGTGTCAATATACTCAGATAAACCCCTTATAAGATGTAAAATTAAGTACATAATATTGGTTACTTACTTTTTGGATCCTCCAGTAGTACCTTGTTTTGGTGCCCATTTCTGTATTTTTATCGGGTTGCAGATTTGTACTTTTCTGCACATCAGCACAACATAGGCCAGTGTTTTTCTTGATAAACTAACTCTTATGATACTCCTGGTTATGAACTATTGTAATTGTCAACTTCTACGAGTTAGCTATATCATGCTCATAATTACCTATTAATGCTTATCTTTTCATATAGGAGAGAGGAGAACATATACCACCAGAAGATTCACTGGAAGTAGCAAGGAAGGTCAAAGAACTGTATTGTTACACTTGCTCAGATATTGTGAAGGTAAGTTAAAGATATCATTACTGGGAAAGGAGGATGCATTAGCTCTGCATCATATATTTCTGCATTTTGCATGGCTTCAAGCTCCTTATGCAAAAGATGCATCAGTGATACTAGATAAATGGAAAAACTGTCACATGTCAAATAAGCCAGTGGTCATTCATAGATTGATCAATTTCATACCACTTTCTAGCTTGCAAAAACTTAAAGTGCTCAATTTAAGTTTGTCCACAGTTATACATTACAAAATGCTGACCTTGCTATCAAACTCACATTTCCAGCAAGTATTTAATTATTTTCTTTGTTTAGAGCAATTTGATTATTTTAAGTTTAGAGTCTAATGGATGATCCAGTCACTCTTAGGTGTGTTCTATTCTTTCCCACTAGAGAATGGATGTTGATTGTTCTATACACAATTATTAAGCCAAATTGCACGTATGACTATGATAAAGAATCACCAAAGAACTTTGATGATGAATTTTGTTACTTTTCCGATAACATTACCTAATATTTTTCATTACTGTTAGGAGTTCAATAAACACGACAAGGACCCTCGTAAGTATACTAAGCGGTGGACTGGTGTTAAACCAAAGACTGGAGTATCATATACCTGTGATATTGGATATGAGCGCTTTCTTGGTCCTGAGGTGAGTATTTCAATCTAATTTTGCAACTAACCTATGTTGCATGTATTTTTCATTCTAATATAATTCTTTTAGCAAAAATCAACAAGCCTTCTTTATGAACCTTGAGGTTGTCATTGTGAATTTCTCTCCTTTATTTTTGATTGAAAAATTTTATTTTTTCAAAGTGCTAGAAGTGGTTTGTGCATTGAGCATGGTTTCATAATTCAATGGGTTACAATTAGAACAAGCAACATATATATATTTCTTCCCATGTACTAAAATTGAAATTGATCAGGTGAAGATTTGTAGTGTGTCACCCACATCCATGTCTCTTTGGGTACTAAATTAAACCAAATTTCTATTTAGTGCTAAATAATTTTCCAATTAAACAATGAGTTAATCAAGATTTAAAATATCGAGTCGTGCCAAGGTTTCAATCTCAAACCGGAACGATACAGCTTTAGTACCGTATCGTACTGTACCGATATAGTTTTGGAATTTTTAAAATATAAAAAATATTAATTAAAATAAAAAAAATTTAATCTAAATATTTAAAAATAAAAAATAAAATATTTTTTAAAAATAATAAAATAATTTTATGGATTTTAATAAAGTCTATTTAAATTATCTCCAACTATAGTTAGGATTTGATTATTAAAATCTTATTAAACCTAAATGTAAAAAAAATAAAACAAAAACGAAACCGCGACTGGCCACGCAAGCGGCCCGCACGCGGAGGCATCGTCGAGTCCACGCGACGCCTCCGATGGTATCGTCGAGCTCGGACGATGCCTCCAGTGGCATCGCCGAGGTCGCGCGACACCTCCAAAGGTGTCACCTAGCTCGTGCGACGCCTCTGAAGGTGTCTCTCGGCCGGAACGCCTATGTCGGTGCTGTGTCGGTGTTGGTCTGTCGGTGAAACGAAATTTTTCGTCGGTATCACGCGATACGGCTCAAGATTTCAATCCATGGAATTAATTAAAGATTTAAAATATGATAGTAACTATAAGTATTACATTCAGTGAGAATAAAGCGATGAAAATTTATCTTAAACCTATGATGCAATTATTTCAAACACTCATACTCACAATCTTCTTTGCTTTGTGTCCATAACTCCATATCATATACATGTATCTATTCCAATTTTCATTGTGTCAACCATCTTTTTGTTGTGGTTGATCAACCAATACTAATATTAGATATCCTAGAGAGAAAAAAGGGCGACCTGGTGTATAAAGCTCATGCTAATGCGGAGTCCCGGGATTAACGGGGTCTCGAGGAAGGGTTTATTGTACGCATTCTTATCCTGCTTTGCAAGAAGTTGTTTCCAAGACTCAAACTCATGACCTTCAGGTCACACGACAGCATAATGATTGCGATAAATGCTTTGCATTTTATGATTTGCTTACAAGCATGTAGGACTACTCATGTTTATTGAAACAAATTGTTTGTAATCAAGATTGATAGGCGATCAAGAGTGAGTCTGGAGTTGCATCAAGTGTCTTAATGGACAAGCTTGAGAAGCACTGAGTTATCTAAGTTGGGTTTATTTGGAGAACTTATTTTGATGACCTATAGAGATGTTAGGAAAACTTATACTTGTAACTAAGATTTGGGTGATCAAACTTTGTGTTAGTTTACCTAAAAATGGTGTTCTAAGCTAAACTTGTAGGTTTGCAAGTTTGATCGGCCAAAACATTTTTTAGTCAACAAAACTTGCTTAGATGACAAAAATTTTAAGTCAATCAAGTTTTGAATGTTGACATCTAAGGGTCATAATAGCTACTTTTGGGTCAGCTAGAGATTTTTTTAGCCAACCAAACATTATAAATATTATTGTTGGACCTCGTCTTAAAGTCCATTTTGGTGATTCTCTTAGCACAAGAAGTATGAAAACATTTCAATTGTTCCTTTATCTTTGTTGAAGTGACAAAGAATTGCCTAGGGGCTTGGAAGGTTTGTTCAAGATTTCATCCTTGCATTAAAACCTCTCTTTGATAATATTTCTCCTCACTTAGGATTAATATGTAGGACGAGATGCAAGTTTTTCTCTATAGATTTGTTTATTCTATTTTTGTAGAGAGAGTTAGGTGGAAATTTATGCTAAGGTTTTATTTTGTGAGATTTTATCTTAAACTATCGAGGCCAACCCTATTGCCTCCGTGACAAGGAGCAATATAGTGATTTTTATTTTGGGATTATTGCACTAGATTGATAGGCCATAAAAGTAAGAACTTAGTGTTCCAAACTACATTATATCTCTTGTTAGCATTGTGTTATTTATTTATTTTTATTTTTATTTCACTTTACATCTCTGTTGCACTCAACGCTGATCTTGATGCACACTCATCATCTATTTAACTTTTTTTTTCTCTTTCTCTAGTTAATTGCATTCAATGTTATCCTTATTACTTAAATTTAAAAAACTTAACATCCTAGAGCAATGGGTGACAATCAAGGAGATAACTTCACCAATTGTTCTCCATTATATGAAGGAATTAACTTTGCCTATTGGAGGATGCAAATGGAGATTTATTTTTGCTTGAACTTTAATATGATGATAGCCTTGAAAGAGGAATATAAAAAGCCATGAGACAAAGATGGAAATCTTATTAAGATGCTCAAATAAACTAAAAATCATAATGATGAATATACAGCTTGCAAAAAAGCCACTTATACATTGATTTATGATGTAAGAGGATCCAAAGATTTTTAGTATTATTTTTGATAATTTTTGAGTTTTTTGGTAATTTCTATTTTTTGTATTTTAGGATTTTGAGTCTGTTTAGGATTTTAAATCTGTTAACTAATGTCAAGCGGGATAATGATTATTCTGTGGGTCGTATTGATTCCATTAATCAACTGTGAATGTCGAAAATCAATCTTCTAAAATCTGTTGATTTAAAAGAATATCAGGAGATAGGGAAATAAACGGCACGGTCAAAAAATATTATTCATCAACAACTTAACCCTAACATCAAATAAACAATTATTTAAATAGACCCAAAATTTTAAGATGCAAAAGGAAAAATCCTAATAGAAAGAAAAAAAATCTTAATAGATTTAAAATCTTAAAAATTTGAAACAAACTCAAAATCTTAAAATATAAAAGATAAAAATTTTCAAAAATACTCTAAATATCAAAAAAACTCAAAAATATCAAAAAATGAAAATTATCAAAAATAATAAGAAAAATCTTCGGATCTTTCTGCATCAGTCGTCTCGAGTTAAAAAGGACTCGTCCTCGAGTTCAAAATAGTGTCAAGTGGTAGCTCAGGAGGAAGATCCTCTAGCATCAATTTCTAGATAAAATAATTTTTTAATGTATGAAACCGAACTGTGAGCCTAGCAAAGCACTGTTTGTTCTCCCCGATGCCAAACAAGAAATCCTGAGTGCATTCTTCCTCATAATGCACGTCCTGAGTTGGCCACAGCAGTGAAAAGCTTATAGCTGCTCTATGTTTCCCATTGGGCACGAACAGAAAAGGTGTCACCTTGACATTTGGATTATCACTGTGTCATAAAGCAGAATCCAACTCATCCATGACATGCTAGGCAGGCATTTCATCAATCTTTTCTTCATCTGTGAGTTTGTATGCCATCAAGCATAACCACATTGCATTAAGAACCCATCGACAAGAGGTTCTGTAGGTTCCCATTCTGGTAAACATGGTTGAAGGGAAGAGTCTATGACATGTTTACCTCTTTCAGTTATATCTGATCTGTTAACACCATTTAGAAAAGATAAATTAGGACAATATTCCAAAATTTGTACAACACTGTTTTCAAGAGGACAAGGAATATCAACCTCCAAGCTTTGCAAAGAATTGAAATCCCTTAATAGGTGTAAGAGAACATCAACAAAAACTTGGTCTAATGGATTGCTACGGATACTCAAATGTGAAAGGGATGGCATCACAACAGGTGAAAAAGCCTTTGGCAGGCCCCTGATACATCAATCAGAAAGATCAAGGCTGGTGACTATCACCAGTGAACCACCATCACCACAAAAGCATCTTGTATTGTCTGCTCCGCCAATGTCTCCACAAAATCCCAATGCCCCTTCTCCAACATTGCTAGTGAAGCGTGAGTTATAAATTTCCAGACCAGGGATAGCAGCAAGAACTACTTAGCAATTGTGTCACTACAATTGCGAAAAACAGGGTTGTTGTTTAACCAGATTGCTTTTAAATTTCTGCATTTTGGTGCTTCCTGAATAACTATTTCCGCAAGCTTCTCTTTTTTTTGAACTTCAACAACTGATACCAATTCACATTGGTTTCCAGCATATGCCCTGGAAGTCTCCTCAACTGATCCTTTTTCAGCAGTAGCTAATTCTAAAGTTTCTTGCTCTTTATTATCTGAAACTTGAGCTTCAAGAGCAAAGCAACTTTTCTTAATCATGCTTGTTTGGTGATGTAAGCACAGTTTGAGACTCTTCTGTTTCCGGCAATAAGACATTTATATACCTATTTGCTTGGTTATCAACATCTGTATTGGAAGTGATAATTTCCTGCTTCTCATCAGCTCTTACAATTGTCCCCTCTTCCTTCTCATTGTGGATATTGTTAAGTTCTTCTTTGCTTTCTTCATTATTAGCTTCTACAGAAGATACTTTGGATTCCTCTTGTTGTGTCTCAATAATTATGCTCTCACATTGTTAATTTTGGTCACCATAAATAGATAATTCTAAATTACCTTGTTTGTCAATTTCTGTAACCAGAGCACTGCTATCTTTTCTTACTTCAACATTTTATTCCTCTTTTTCAAAGTCCATATCCTTGTCATTAGAACCTCTTTCCACTTCAAGGTTTTTCTCATCATGAAAAACGTCTTGTTGATGCTTGCTTGCATCAAGTGCAAAAGTATCATCCATGAGAGGTGCTTCATGACTAGGTAGTGCTGCTAGGAAACTTCTACTTGAGCTGTTGTTGGTGTCTATGAAATTTATGGATCGCCCATATCCAAAAAAATTTGGATACTCCATCTCATCTTCACTCTCAAAACTTGGTTCATCAAAGTCATATTTTGGCGAATCATATTTTAGTGGCACATTGCCATCAGAATCTGAGTGAAGTTCATCCTTCGCAATCTTTTCTGAACGATTAGTTTGGTTGGGCTGCGAGGTGATTTCACTATTCCGAGCATCATTCTCCTTATGGCTCCAAGAATCCATGTTTGCCAAATGACTAGAAGGTCCATAACTTTGTTGCGGCAAAAATGAATCCAAGTTGCTCTGACTTCGCCTCCCATGATTATCATTATCACTATTGTAGTCATCATACTGTATAGCAGAAGAATCAACTTCACTTTTATCATCAACGGTATCAGAATATAATGAAGAAGGAAACATGCTAGGTTCATGTTCATAGTTCATACTACCGCCCTTCGACATTGTAGAGGCAGGAGACAGAATTTGGATCTCCTCCGTATAAGTCAATCTCGCATTAGGTCTCAACGCCTGACGTAATTAAAACAAAGTCTAAGTGTAGCCGAAAGAAAGAAAGTGACTTTTCATCTCCCAATCAGTAATCTTCACTTTGCCTTGTCTATCACGTGAGTGTTGCAACTGCTCCCACCACGCTTGATGTTCAGCCTTTGAGTTTGATGACAATCAATTTGACTTTCACACGATCGGGCACTTCCTCATAATAAAAAATTCTCTCCATTTCGTTAAGCCAATCAATGAATTCCTCGGTCCATAGTGTACTAGAAAATTAAAGAAGATCAACTGGAACCCGATATTGTCATACCGCTTCTCTCGACCACGGCTTTGACAATTGCGATAGGAGTTTTCAAAAGTTGAAACAGATTTAAAATAAAGGAACTTACAACCTTTAAAATCTTGCATCACTAAACGCTGGGATAATTTTGCGACTTATCTCTGTAGATCTTTAAGTATCTCGTCTTGAGTACTATGATCACGATGCAAAACTTCCTTAGTTGGAACCTGTCTATCACGACCTCGATCACAACCATGACGACCATTCATGGGATCTAGAACTCTAATACCAATCGACGTCGGATAGGATGGTGATTATCTTGCGAGTTGTATTGATTCCATTGATTGACTGCGAACGTCAAAAATTAATTTTCTAAAACTTATTGATTCGAAAGAATACTAGGAGATAGATAAATAAATGACACGGCCGAAAAATATTATTCATCGACAATTTAACCCTAACATCAACTAAATAATTATTTAAATAGATCCAAAACTCTAAGATGCAAAAGAAAGAAAAAATCCTAACAAAAAGAAAAAAATCTTAACAGATTTAAAATCCTAAAACTCTAAACGTGCTCAAAATCCTAAAATACAAAAATAGAAATGATCAAAAATACTCTAAATATTAAAAAACTCAAAATTATCAAAAAATAAAAATTATCAAAAATAGTACAAAAATCTTCGGATCCTCGTGTATCAATTTGTGACCTTTCAAAAGAATTGAATAAAAATGGTCACTACAAGAATGCTCAAGATTTGATAGGACAAGCTTATTGAATTAAAGGTGCCATTGAATTAAGAAAGGAAAGAAGGAATCTCCTAAGAAATTAACTCAATACCTTCATGAAGAATGAAGAATGGAGAAACCGTGGCAAAATGCATATTTAATACAAGTAAATCATCTAGGGAGTTGATATAGAATGCACTCAAAAGATTTCTTAGAACTTCAATGTGGAGTTCAATGGTGGATCTAGCACATTCAAGCTGGAAGACATTTTGCATCGTGTAGCTTTATGAAAACTTGAAAGTAAATATGAAGAGATCAAGAAAAGAGATATTTACAGCTAGAGAAGGCAAGGCCATCATCATCATTATTGCCCTCTTTATCAAATACTAATGAAAATGACGTTACACAAATTGCCAATATGGTGAAGAAAAAGATTGGACATAAAAGATTGAGCAAGGAAGACAAAAATAGAAGATGATGCACACAAGATGAGAAAATAAAATAAGATGGAAGCAAAGAATCACATGTTACAAGTGTAATAAGAAACGGCATATCAAAAGTGAATGCCTAAAATTGAATAGGAAAGAAAAGTAAGAAAAGGGAAAGAGAAAAAGTTACAACTACTTGGGATGATAACAAACATCGAGTCATCCATTGATGAAGGCACCATAAAACTTTTCTCGGCAATTACACATGAAAAAGAAAGCCTACTTGAAGGGAAAGAGACTAGTGCAATGAAAGCGACTTCACGGTAAATGACTTATCTAATGATGAATTTCTAACTTAAGGAACTAACAAAGTTTGAGAATAAGATCAAGGCATATAGAAAGTATTGAAAGACGAAGGTAGATTCCTTTTATATGGCATGTGAACATGTTGAACAACTTGAACTTAAAAATGAAAATTTGAAATTTCAACTTTATGAGATGAAGACTATTCTAGAAAGGATTAACAAATGCTCCAAATATCTTGTTATAATGTTACAAGGCCAACGGGTAACAAATAATAAGGTTGCTTTGGGTTAAAAACTAAAATAACAAGAAAAGGTCGACACATCTCTCATTATTAGGAGTTAACCAAAATGTCAAAAATACATCTTATACACCTTTCATGCATAGGGATGTCACTAGAGTACTTAAAGGTAGAACAATAGTTAAGGTATGGTTCCTTGAGGAATACCTAGTGAATCCAATTTGTTAAAATTTATTTTGTATACCCAGATTCATTGTTTTATCATATTGGATGAGTTTAGGGTTGACCAATAAATTTTGGTTCATCCTTTGTGAGTTGGTGTATCTAATTAGATCCCCTCATGCAAATTTGTATTCATGTTATATAATTTTATTTTCCCGAGGAGGATGTATAACATGTTATTTTTTAATATGATTTAATATATGAC
The DNA here is from genome assembly GCF_044706935.1 of Curcuma longa. Classification (NCBI taxonomy): domain Eukaryota; kingdom Viridiplantae; phylum Streptophyta; class Magnoliopsida; order Zingiberales; family Zingiberaceae; genus Curcuma; species Curcuma longa. The sequence goes on from NC_133875.1 coordinate 1,231,502, forward strand.
CATCAGGCTTAATTTATTTGCTTACCATGCCTAATAATATTAATGCTTGAATAATATTTAGATGTATTTTAGTTGTAGTTCATGATTTTTCCTACATGAATTAAGAGAGAATTCATGATACACTCGAGCTTAAACTTGGATTTTTTATAGCTTATCATTAATCATCATGCTAACTTTCATACTTTTGTGATATATATACTATTGGGTTGGCTTTCATGCTAAATTGTATTATAACATATTTTCATACACTTAGCTCATAATATATTTTTGCCACCAATTTTGTTCTGCATATTTCATATATTTGTTATGTCAATTGACATTATGTTTTATTATCCACATCTACTTAGATATTATTACATGCAATTTGAACATAATTCATGATATTTAGCACACACTTGACACATGATATGCATTCGATGACTATATGACATCAAAATACCCATCCTCTAAATTTTGTAGTACTTAGAATTTTTTCTAATATTTTCTAAAGGTTATTAAAATTGACAATTGAATGTTGAATTTTCTAGATTTTTGGTTTGCCACCATTGTTTTTGCTAGACTAAAATTGCTCTATATTCTTATAGAAGCTTTGTTTTAGCCAATCAAACATATTTTTAGTTGATCAAAACTAATTTAATTTTGTTACTCATTTTTAGTCAACCAAACATATTTTTAGTTGACTAAACCTATGTAGTTTGACCTAGAATGCCTATTTAACCTATTTAGAGGAGTTTTTGAGCTTTTGTTGATTTTTTTTTATTTGTTTGGCATCCTTGCATATATTGACTGTGTGGGTTCAAATTTATTATGGCTATGCTTTATTTAAGGGGTCAAGTATGTACAAATACTTTTCATAATAAAAGAATACCTAATTACTTTGATGACCATGTTTATCTATTTTATCATTTTGCTTAACTCTTTACATGTATGTGACCATTCCTTGGGTGATGTTACTTGAGAATTGAGATGATGCAAAACTTTAAGGTCATGGCTAGTGATGTTTATAGAAATGCTTATAATTATGTTTCTTGTTCTTCTATTATTATTCATGATTATGCTATGATGTTATCACTATGCTCATTTTGTTATTTGTTAAGTTAGAACCTCCGTTGATTAAAACGTAGTCACCTCAAAGATAGTTTGACTCAACAAGCGATGTTTGTACAGGTTGAGGGGAGCTTTGGATTGTTAATGGATTTTATGCTAATTTAGTTTACTTAGTCCCTAGCTTAGATTGGTTGACATATCAAGAAAGGGGACACTTTTGGGAAATTGATTCCTCCTTTGTGGTCATGTTTGATCACAAAGTTTTGATCTTTGACAAGCACAAGTCATTGTATTTGATTATTTGTTTGCAAGTGTGTAATATTACGTATATTGATTTAGAAGATTATTGGAAACATAATCAAACTTGATAGTTAGGTGATCAAGAGCAAGTGTAGAAATGCTTGGAACGCCTATGGTTTGAAATCTTGTACCATGCCAATCGGAACGTATCGTTCTAGTAAATCACCGAAATTCGATACTACTCAACACCAAAATTCAAAATCTCGAGCCGTGTAATAGTTTTGATCTTTGACTGGAAAGATATTGTTCTAGTATGGTGTCGATGCTTTAATGCATGGTGTCGATGATACATTGGAGGTTGAAGAAGAAAAGGAGATAAAGCAAAGAAAAGAGATTTTGTCTGTGCTGAGTGATGTCAAATTTCGATAATTTATCGGAATGATATATTGCTCAACCATTTCACTCGACATGGTATAAAATTTAAAATCATATTCGGCATAGGCAATCTCTCTTTCCTATGATTCATCTCTTTCCTTTTGCTCTAATTCATTGTCGTCATCATGTATCGAAACATTGGCATGATATCGAAATAGTATCATTCAAGTCAAAAACCGAAACATTGATATGGCTTGAGATTTTGAACCTCGGGAGCATTTATCTCCATGATGGATCAAACTTGAGGAGCACCAAATCAATCCAAAACCTGTAAATCTTTTGGGGTTTTTACAAGTAGAGAGTGTAGGGTTGGGATGGTACATAGGGAGCTTATTTAGGCGACTTATGAAGGATTTAGGGAGCCTAGTATCAGTAGATAAGATTGGACAACTAAACTTTGTGTTGAGCAACCAAGAATCGTGTCCTAGAAGCCAAACATACAACTTTGCAAGTTTGGTTTGTCAAAACTTTTTTTTTTTATTGAACAAAACTATCTTAGGCAACCATAATCTTTGTAAGTCACTCAATATTTGAATGTTGGCTTCCAGCATCATAACATCTAGTTTTGGGCCAATTAGAGACCTTTTTGGGATGATACAATTTTAAAAATATAACTATTGAGCCTCTTTTTAAAGTTGATTTTGATAATATTTTTGGCATAGAATAAACATGGAAACATCAAAATCATTCCTCTCTTCACTGAAATGCCAAAAAATTACTAACAAGCTTTGAAGGATTGTTTAAGATTTTATTCTTACATTAAAAGTTGTCTTAGGTAACATTTCTTCTCACGTTTCTCATGTGGAGTTAGATTTCTATCTTGTAGGGTGAGGCATGAGGTATTCTCTTTTTTCTCTTCATTGTATTATTTTTTAAAGAGACTTAAAGGTCAGTGGAAATGCCAAAGGCAAGGTAAGGCTGCGATTAGGTGCATCGGGCTGCCCTTTTTTTTTGTATTATTTTAAAGAGAGTTGAGTGGAAATTCCATCGATTGGGTTGGGTCGAGGGCTCATCCTTGTGAGGTCTCATTCTCATGAGGTATTATCCTCAGTGAAGCTTTCTCCATTGCTAAATTCCAAGGAACATATTAGTGATTTTTGTTTTTAGATTGTCACACTGGAGCAACAAGTGTTTTAAACCACATTATATCTCTTGTTAGTGTTGTGTTTTTTCTTTTATTATTTTATTTTCACTTCATATTATTATGGCTTTGATCTTGATATGTGCATATATTGCTAACAATTATTTGAGTTTTATATGTACAAGAAAAATACACTAGCACTTACTCGTTCTCCTCCTCTAGCTAGTGTTATTTGACCCTACGTATTTTATCTTGGTAAGAAGCCAAGTCCATTTTAAGGCGAGATGTAGCTTTCAGTCTATCAAAATTAGGAATTATTTTATATGTTTAAGTCTATTGAGTTTAGGGTATTGTTAGGTGTACTAGAATTAGGGAGTTATAGATTGGTTTCTAAGTAATTCTACAATTATAAGTATGGTTCCATATAAACACGTGAAAGGGAAAGAGAGCAAGATCACAATCTCACATGTATTATTCATGTTTCCTTCCAATAGCTACCTCAATCTAACTATCTCAATATGAATATTACTTGTGGTATAGATAACCTTGTATCTTGAGTTTGATAACGATGATGATGATGACAATTAGCATCAAAACCTTGCTTTCTAAGAGTTGCATTGTCATTCCACCACGATGGTTAAAAATACGGATACACATAAGCCATTTGGGCAACTTCTTAACATTCTAACAATTCTAAGCTTTTTAAATCAAAATAATTAATTTTCAAGTTTAAGTATCTCTAGCATGTAAATAAATGAATATGAAATTGTATATTATGAAAAATTATTTGTTTCTCTATTATGGCAAAAGGTGATACCCTCACCCCGTGGCCTCTCTATTATTGTCTGAAGCGATCTGGAAAGAAGGTAAATCACGGAAGGTTTCGTCCTGGCCCAGTGGTCCACTACATGAGAGAGTGAGGCAATCAGTGGGACATTTCGAACGCGTTGGAAATCGACCCCTAGACCTTATTATAGTAGTTCCATGCAGAAACCAACTAAGCCAGCCCATGGAAGAGACCTTATTGTTTCTCTATATTTTTAGGCTTTGAGGATGAGACCCATGAATTCATTCTCAAACCAACTTGCATGTTGGAATGTCATAGTCCAGTAATGAAAATGTATTTTTGTCATTGAAAGACTAAAGCAAAAAAAATTAACTAGAAGGTGGTGAAACGTAAATATATACAGGTTGTGTAATAATCATGTGCATTATATCAACTAAAAGTTCGCATTATATTCTCTTCCTATATTCTTTTACAAGGGTAGAGATGACAATGGGATGAATATTAGTGGATACCCAAGATTTTCAACCCATTTAAATTGGCATTTGTACTTATTAAATTGATTCGGGACAAATTAGGGAGAATAGTAAAATCCCAGATGCATGTGGTATGGGTTTGAGTCTAAAGAATCGAGTAGAGTACCTAAAAAAATAGAAAATATGTAAATTAAAATTCCTAACCACTGATTTTTCTATTTGATAACTAGTGAAATTTTGGCAAGTACTCATAGGTATTCTACTCATTTATTCAGATATGGGTACCCCGATCCTTATATTATGGAATGGGTATGGGTTGTCATAGGATAGATACAAATATTAAGCATCTCAGTGGGTACGAGTAGCTAAAATTTTGTGGGTAACTCTGTTGGTTGCTATTTACATAGAAGGGTCGATATGGGCATAGTATCTACTGCAAATTTTGTGGGTACCCTATTGATTTATATTTACATAGAAGGGTCGATATCGGCTAGTATCCATTGCATGCAAACACTTTGTCACAAGTCATCCATCCCAAGATGCGGAGAGCCCTCTCTGATTGTATCTTCATGTTGGGAATAGCCCGATGCATCTAACAATAACTGCTTACCTGGTAGAGAAATGCCTACTTTACATAAGCCTTCAAAGGTTCCTACTCTCCCTTATGGGACTAGGGATGGATGGAATTGATACTTCAACACAGTGCACAATTGCATAACAGTCATGCTTCAACATAAATACCTTTTAATGTGTTATATAACACTCTATGTTGTGCATATGAAAATTCGCAGCAGCCTTGAGTTATACCGGTATCAGTATGTTTTAGTGCTCATTACACATTGTTATACGTAATTTTTGACATTTTCCTCTTATACTCTCGTATTTTGTAGATCTTTTTTCATCCTGAGATTTATAGTAGTGATTTTAGCAGTCCTTTACCTTCTGTCATTGACAAGTGCATCCAGTCGTCGCCAATTGACACTAGAAGAGCTTTGTACAAGGTTAGAATTGTCTTATCCAACTGTTCAAGTCTCTTCTTCCTGTAACTTCACGTTTCTTCTGTCCTCAGAACGTGGTGCTGTCTGGAGGATCGACCATGTTTAAGGACTTCAACAGGAGATTGCAACGAGATTTAAAAAAGATCGTCGACACTAGGATTTTAGCCTCCGCTGCCCAGCTTGAAGTTGTAAAAGTAGATATTCTTACATTCTTTTTCAAATAATACCTGTTCTCAAAACTCACTGTGCTTTATTATTCGTCTGCAGTCTCAGCCAATTCAAGTTAATGTTGTGAGCCATCCGATCCAGAGATACGCAGTTTGGTTTGGAGGTTCTATACTTGCCTCTACTCCTGAATTCTATGGGGTACTTATCTCTCCACCTCATTGTTTGGAGTCGACTGCTCCTAACCACAATATGAAATATTGAAGAAAAAAAATAATAAAGAATTCGTTACAAATATCTAAAGAATTTCGACTGTTTTCTGTTTTGATAGTTAATTTAGTGCAAATGAAGCCAACATGAAGCAGGGTTTTGTGTTTTCATTTAAACCTACATACGCGATACATTGCTTCGTTCAGTTCCAATCAAGGCTTTTTAATGGTGGTTCGATTGATCGTGCAGGCTTGCCACACCAAAGCAGAATACGAAGAGTATGGAGCCAGCATTTGCAGAACTAATCCTGTCTTCAAAGGAATGTATTGAGATAAGAAAATGGTCACATTGATCAGGTTAAAGCTGGTTTCTTACTGCTAAGCAACTAGCAACAGCTGTTTATCGGATGGTGTTTCTGTTTCGAGTACCTCACGTTTAAGGGCAATTTATCTCTCATTTTTTTGCCAAATTCAAATATTAGAGCCACAGTTGTATGAAGTATTGAGACTCTCAATCAGCTGCATTTCGAATAACAATTTCAACCTCAGCAACATCCAATTGATTAAAAGATTACATGATAACATTCCCCTGCTTCTTATTCAGATGCTGAAGGTGAAAAGAAGGAATTTGCAAAGAAGCAAAGGAAAATTCTGATGTGATTAAATAAGCAAAGCAAGGGAAACAACTCCTCATGTAAATGTAGTATCATCAACCCGCCCTCGTTGAGAAAAAAAGGGGGGAAATAAATCTTCGCATGTGGAAGCGAATTGCAAGTGAATTATGGTGCCCTGTCAAATGGGGTAGTGTCATTGTAGCAGATGCCCCAAATTGCCTCGATGGCGTCTTTCGCGGTGATGTCGGAACAGTGGGGATTGCTCTGAACCGACTTCAGAGACCGCCTTCGAACGCACTCCTTTAGCAAGCCAAGAAAGCAAATATCAATTACAATAGCCAGTCTGAAGCATATTGAAATGATCATTGATGCGAGTACAGCATACGAAAATGGATGCGGTTTGAATAATAGAATTGGTAATCGAGACACAACAGATTTGCGGCACAAGAAAACAGAATTTCATACAAACACAATAATTTAGAGTCAGGTACTACTTTCTGGAGACTCTTGAAAGAATCAAAGACAATACCTACAGTTTTAATGATCCTTCAAGCCCTTGTTTTTACTTCCTATATTTCCTTCATGCTAAGAGTGCTTATTTTAGGGTAGTACACTTCATTGAAACTAAACCGACCCAAACCTGATTGGCCTAGAGTTTTGATCAGTGTGCTCTCAGTTCGACAAACGAAATACAGACGCGTAAACATCACTCGAATCTACATGTGAGAACCATTGTTGGGGCAAACTGAAAAAGATCAACCGTGCGGCATTCCAACATTGGCCGATAAAAAAGGGTTTAGCTACTACATGAAAGGGGACATTTTGGTTGGGTTAGCAGACTAGCGATGGTGAATCACCAAAGCTCTAGGTGATTCAAGGGCAAAAGCTAACCACCAACACAGATCCTTCTGTAGTTGTTTCCTCATTTCTCACAACCTTGGCACGATCTACCGACTCTCCCTAAAACTCCACATCGATCCTAAAATCCCATATCAACCTAAATTCTCAACCACTTTCTTTGTTACCCGAACAACCTCTAAACTGCACTTTGGACGAATCACATACAGTTCAGGCAAGCACAATCATTTTGACAGACTTCAAACTAACTTGACTGAGCTCCAAGCTGTTCGGCCAATTACGACTCACCTAGCCAATGTTTGCCCCAACTGACTCACCTAGCCAATGTTTGCCCCAAAGGTAGACCAAGAGTCTAGCATAAGTTTACTGCACGAGTAACGGGGAGGGTGTTTCCTGGATTGATGGAAGCGGAGAGGAAGGACCAACAGTTGATGCTACAAAACTGATGGGTAACAAGAAGAATTCAAGCGCCTAAGGACGAAAGAAAAGAATGTTCCGACATTGCGAAATAGTTGGTTTAAGGAACAGATGTGAAGGGAAAAGTCTAAGGTGATCAAAAGTGAAGAGCTTAGAGATTAGAACACCTTTCATCTTGGAAATACAAAAGGTGCAAGCCCCAAAGAACTTGAACATAGATAGATATGATCAAAGTACAGACCTCTCGAATCATATCAGTGCTTCCAATCCTCGAATGGCCTTATATGGGATTTGGATGCCTGATGTATTGAGTCTTTTAGGCAAGATTGTGAGGGATAGCACACTGATAGTTTGCTCATTTGTTAATAGGAGAAATTGCTATTGTCAAAGAATTCACTATGAGTTTCTGAAGCTTACTTTGTGGGCAGTAGTCAGCTAGCCCAAAGTGCATGATGCTGAAGCCAGAGGGTTTGATAAGCACCAACCTAAATGAGGACTAAAGGAATACCTCTGAATGCCCCATGGAATGAGGAACTTATGGAAATCAAGAATCGAATAGACCGTCGCCCAAGATGCAACAAGTCAATGTGTTCCATAAGGATTGGACAGAAGTAATCTCAATATCATTGGGACCATGAGAATGATAATTAGTAGAAGCATAGGATGAAGGAAAGCAAGATGTTTTCCATTTAAAGGGAAGGTCTTTACTTTCTTTAAAGTCACACATGACTTCCTCGATCAAGTCTTCCCTTGCAGTTTTCTTTAATGGGGTGATGTTTTTTTCTAATACACAAGAGGCGCAAGTAAATTGGCTTAGCTCAGTAAAATCTCTCCCTCTTTCTCTCTCCATGTATTCCCCTATCCCCTTTGATTCATCTTCCCCAGCGCTCACAATGTCACTGCCCGACACCCCTCTCCATGTATTCCCCTACCCCCTTTGAAAGCAAATGGTTATCTCTACAATGCAGATTCATGTCTTCACAAAACATGCTGCTTTATACTATCCTACTGCAAAATAAATAAATATATATGTATATATATAAATGAAAATGAAAATGGCAGAATATTGTTATAAGGTGCAGCTATGTCAATACATGAGAACTGAATTAAAGGCCAGTGAATAATACTCATCTGCCTCATTATTTCTATGTACTCATAATTCCAATTAAATGCATTAAATTGGGCAATTGGATACTGGGAATAATTTTAGCTTAATGTAGAACCATGTTTTAGGTATTTTATCCTAATGCCAAATAATGTGAATGTGTTAATAATTGTAGATGTAGTATGAAAACAAACGGATACTTCAATGACAGTATTGTTTTTTAACAACACATGGTTTTACACACAAAAATATTATCGATAATATATAAAATTATTAAGAATATCATCAATGAGGTGTAGTGATATCTATATGTGAAATTAGAAAGCAATGAATACTGCTATGTCATGCAATCATATGTAAGCAAAATATGACTTTACTTTATCCTAGCAGCAAAGATATGTGAAAACTAAAACTGTCAAACGGATTAATTTATAACAGGACGGGTCAATCCATCAGAAATCGATCATATGACGAAGCGAGACGGATCGGCCCATCAATTTGGCTGATTGAAAAATCTCCAACCCAACCTAACCCAAGGCAAGTTACGGGATAGACGAGTCAATCCACGAGTATGTCAAAAAATAAAAAAATATAAAATATATTAAAATTTTTAAATTTGAATTATAGTTGAAATTTTTAAGCTTGAATTGCGATTTAGACGAATCAAGCTCATTAATCCATTGAGTTTTCTACTTTAATTTCAAATTTTAAAAATAAATAAATTTTCTCAATCCGCGGATCAACCTAAGCCCACCATAAGCCAACCCATACGGGTCGCAAGCCTAGGCATGTTGGTCCATCTGAACCGACCTAAAAATAGATTGATAAAATTTCGATCCAACGCATCTAAATGGTTTGACCGGATGAGTCAACCTGACGAGTCCAATCCAACTTGACAGTTACAGTGAAAACGTTAAAAATATTATTAATGAGGTGTAGTGGTGTCTACACAAGAGAAGTGTTGTCTACACAAGAGAATGGAAGCCCAGTAATACCTTTATAGCATAAAATTATTTTATCATCAGCGCCCCTTTATATCATTAAGAGTTCATAACGGATCTCTGGGACATTGTTGAGTTGGTTACTACAGGACACACTTATTAAAGTGAGAAAGGGTCAAATCTCAACAAAACCGAGATAATGCCCTCCCCATAGTAGTCAACTGCAGCTTCCCGATTTACCTCCTCACAGATGATCGTGGGGCCGACCGTGTGGAACCGTTGGAGCGGCAGATTCTACCTTTTGCTTAAGAGAGTTCATAACGGAGATGCACGCCAAATCTTATAAGTAATTGGAACACTAGGGTTAGGAGACCTAAAGGGGTTAGGAACTTAGGAGACCTGCTAAATAACTAACGTTATAGATCTAGATTCTAATCGTTCAAGAAACAAAAATTCAATGATCTCGGATGAAGTAAATTAATGTTCCGAGGTGGAGTAATCAATGATCTTGCTAAAATCATTCAATGAATTTTTTAAGATAAGAAAGGATGTGAATTTTCTTCTTCAAGGACCCGTTTTAGTCATCGCCATTTTAGTCAGAGGTCTGTTTGATTTAGAATCCATTCTATTTTCCTCGTGAAAGATCCATCTCCATTGTTGCGATGATTGCACGATCCCCACGCCATCGTGTATCCCGTAGAACTATTAGTGCCATGGTTCCTGCATCACGTCTATGCAGAGTATAAACTCTTACCATTAGGAGGCCTACATGGATGTGGTGAAATCCAGCCTCTCTTAGAGTCCTATGACTCTGTGTAGTTACAAGTGGCAGATCCACTTGTCCATCTTCTACACATAGCACATCTTCTTCCGAGTAGTGCTGATATACTTGGTGCTGGGTTGGTCTATAGCCTGCAGAGTAAAGAATCTCTGCTGGTACCTTCGTTGCTCTTCTAGATCTAGAGATTTCAAGCTGTGCTTCTGGATCCAATTGATTTTCTATAGTTCTTCTAAATCTTCTCTGACTTGGAACTATCCTTCTTTGCAAATTATACAGTCTTCTCTGGTTTTGCCGATAATCCCTGATCTGGTCTTCAGCGGTAGGTACTTGAGTTGTAGTAGTAGTAACCGCCGGTGGTCTGGAAGTCATTTTAACTTTCTTTTCTCTGCTTCCAAGATATCTGAAGGATTCTTGTAGACTAGAATAGAGCCCTTCTTTTTAGGAATTATTGCCTCACCTCCCAAATTAAGGCCTGAAAGCCTTTTTGTCAGTTGCTCAATTGATACTTCAAGCTCTTTTGAAGGAGCTTCTGGAGGAGGTTGCTGTTGCTGCTTCTTTAGCTTCTCAACCTGATCTCGTAATTCCTGTATCAACTCTCCTTGAGATATCAACAAAGAGATTAATGTATTATTCTGTTTAATTACAACCTTCAGCAAATCAAAGTTTGAGGCTAAGTGTTCACTAGGTTTCGCAAATCCTTTTGCAGGAGTTTCAATACTTTCTGTTGCTTTTAAGGCCTTCAAGTAATTATTATCTTCCAACTGCTTAGTTAAATCTGTCATCCACCTATTAGCCTTTTAACTTCTTGCAACACACCTTCTACCTTTCTCACACTTTGTCTTAACTCTTCACTCAATTTAACAGCTTCTTCTTCTATCAACTTCGGTTGTTTAGAAATTTCAGTAACTAGACTTCTCACTTCCGTTTTAGTCAGAGGTCTGTTTGACACAAAGTCTTTTTCCAAACTTCTTACAGAAGTCCGTAGCTGAGCTACTTCCTTCCTAAGAATTCTATTTTCTTCTTCAAGGACACAGAAATGTTTAAGGGTGACTTTTGACAGAAGATCCATCTCCTTTATTTTCCTCCTTACACACTTACTAGCCTTGAGGAAATCCGTACCAAGGATGTTTATCGGGTCTCCACCTTCTGATCTTGTGATTCTTTCTTCAGAAATGGCTTTTATTTTTCTGGAAAAGCTTTTAAATATGTATGAGCATATAAGAGACTTGTATGAAATTTTTCCTTACCTCCACCTTGAATATAGAAATTTTAGCCTACCATAGAGCTTAGTTTTAAACCAAGCTCTGATACCAAATAAAGGATCGACTTCTCGGAAATCTGAATAAAAATTCAAGACTCTGTTTAGAATTTTATTCTTCCAGAAAGATTTACAAATTCTAAGGTAGGATGCAAACTAGGATGCAAACTCAAACTCACAAACTTCAAAATAGATCACTTGGTAGTGCTCAAGTGTGTCTAAACTGATTACACTCGACTCCTTAAATAGGCGAGAAGAGATTGTGATATGCAGGAAGCGGGTGCTCATTGGGCCCCATCGTCCTTCATACTTATCACTCCCTATCTGCCATATACATTTCTTCACTCCTAAGGAAGACAGCTGTAAGCACTTTGAGCGGCTCCCCGGGGCTCAGAAGGAGCATGACAAAAGGAACGAGATGGCAAGCATCGAGGAGCGGGCCCTACAGAATATTTTGCATAGCCTGAACGAGATGGAGTTAATCTTGCAAATGAAGGAAGTGGATTTCTCACATCGGTCAAACGCAGAAGGAGGAAGAAGGGATTTACTCCCTCAATGTGCGCAAAGACCTCAGCCAAGTGATCAAAATTACTGGAAAAAGAGTTTACCGGAGTTAAAGCAAAATCGCAGGGATCTTTGGAACCTGGTTGAAAGAATGAAAAGGATAGGTATGGAGATAAAGCAGATTCGCCCATGAAGCGTGATGGACCCAAATCTTTAAAGCAAGGAATCAAATCGTCCTCCGCTTCTCTCTTTATGTGAATTATTGTACTTTATGCATTATTAAGTTTGCTTTATTCGCTGACACTGAGAGCTGAGCCCCGGGGAGCCGCTCAAAGTGCTTACAGCTGTCTTCCTTAGGAGAGAAGAAATGTATATGGCAGATAGGGAGTGATAAGTATGAAGGACGATGGGGCCCAATGAGCACCCGCTTCATGCATATCACAATCTCTTCTCGCCTATTTAAGGAGTCGAGTGTAATCAGTTTAGACACACTTGAGCACTACCAAGTGATCTATTCTGAAGTTTGTGAGTTTGAGTTTGCATCCTAGTTTGCATCCTGCCTTAGAATTTGTAAATCTTTCTGGAAGAATAAAATTCTAAGCAGAGTCTTGAATTTTTATTCAAATTTCCGGGAAGTCGATCCTTTATTTGGTATCAGAGCTTGGTTTAAAACTAAGCTCTATGGCAGGCTAAAATTTCTATATTCAAGGTGGAGGTAAGGGAAAATTTCATACAAGTCTCTTATATGCTCATACATATTTAAAAGCTTTTCTAGAAAAATAAAGGCCATTTCTGAAGAAAGAATCACAAGATCAGAAGGTGGAGACCCGATAAACATCCTTGGTACGGATTTCCTCAAGGCTAGTAAGTGTGTAAGGCGGTAAGCCTGAAGAACTCACTCGAAGATATTCTTCAAATGGTCTAATTTTTCATTTGAAATGCTTAGAAATAGGAATCTTTACTAATAAATTTGCCTGATAAAGCGACCGAAGAAGTTAACTGATCGCAAAAGACCGCCGAGTAACATAAGTCCTCAAAGGAGAGGTCGTTGCCAGTCGGGTGAGCGTGAAAGTTTTACTAATTCCTAAGCCGTAAGGGTAAGTTTAATGGTAAGGAAATTCTTTTATGTCGGAAAGAATTGAGCAAATCATAGAAGGCAGCAACAAATCTCTACAAATTACTAATTACCATTTTCATGTTCATGAATCATTTCTCATTGTTCTTTATTCCTTTTTTAAATAGTTTCATTATCTCCCTTATTTTTCCTCTTTTACAATGTTATACATTTTCCTTATTCTACATAAGATTCAACATAATTTCTAAAGAGGATAAACAACTCACAATCCACTCGTTGAAAGATGCATCGTATATAAAAGTGAATTACCCACAATTCACTTGATATGAAAGTGTATCATATATAAATATGAAATAGAAGGTGACTAATCCGTAATTCACATGATAAAGATGCATCATATATACAAGTGAGTGAATGACTCACAATCCACTAAAAATGAAGTGCATCATGTGTGAATGGTGTCTATATATATATATATATAGTGCATTTTGTGAATTGACTTATAATCCACCCAAAATGCACCTCACACAAGAAAGGATGAACTTGTAATCCACCCAATGAAAAAAGCAACTCATGTAATATGGTTAAAGCCTACAAATGCATGAAAAAACCCAAGAGCCCTTTTATAATAATTTATTTGATTCTTAATTCAATCTAAGTAGTAAGGCAACCCTTATGAAATGTGGATCCAAAACTCTATAGACTAAACATTGCATTTAGTATTTCATTTAGTTTAAGTATTCGCGCAACTTCTTCTGAACATAAAGTCAAAGCTTTATTGTATAATTTATCTATTTTTTATTAGTTTAAAATAATTAATTATATAATTTAATTCATTATGATTCTCATGCATTAAGTGAGGAAAAGTATCAAAAAAGACTTGATTAGCAATGATAAAATAGGATAAATTTTATTTAAATATAGATGATAATATATTAGGAGATAGAGTCATATGGCATAAAAGGATCCATATAATCAATCCCACTTAGAGGGACAAAACTTGATTGTTGTTGTTGTGGATTCTCATGGTAATTCAAATTTTTTTACAGAGACTACCTAAGTTTCCATACTCTTTTTTGTAGTTAATTCTTGGTAATCATCTGTTCATCAATAAGTCCCAACAAATTAAATCATGCCCAACATAAATGTTTAGAAACAAGCAAAAACACCCACCTGACTAGGGGATCAAATCACATCAGCTCACCCTAAAATAACTCTATTCCAATTGGTGAATTTGTTAGGACACTTCTAGAGAAAACATATGTCCCAACCAAAATATAATACCAAAGGTAAAAAGATAAACTACAAGTGGCAACACACTATTTTCTTTTTTATATATAAGTTTATCAGGCATTCGACTAGGGTTAAGGCTTCTCTGCGAGTGATGAGTTAAGTAACACTAACAAAGAGGTTTAAAACTGAAATTTAAATTGTGATGCATAAAAAAAAGACAAACTCGAGAAAAACGCTTTAACAATATGTCATCTTCATATTTAACAAACAACCCTATACTAGTGATCATCCACCATCACCTTTACAAATGTCATACATTCAAGAGAAAGAAAAAAGAAATAATGGAATAAATTTCGGCATCTTGATTAAAAGAAATAAGACCTAATCATAGGAATCAATCAAATAGGTTACCTAAAACTCCTCTATAAACTCAAAACCTAATATTATAAAACTCAACAGGTCAATCAAATATTGGCGGGAGTTTCGTGCACCGAACTCCTTATTATTTTTAATCATTGAGAAATTAAAATGTATGAGGAGACTAGCAAGTTAGACGCGACGTATTCACTTTGATCTCCTCTATAAAGATGTTACATTTTGCAAAATATAATCTTCATTATTTTCCTTTCTTTCCTTCTCTTAGAATGTATTTCCTTCCCTTTAATGTATGATATTTGTAAAGATGATGGTGGATGATAAATAGTCTAGGTTGTTTCTTAAATATGAAAATTAGAAATTGTTGAAGAGGTTTTCTTGAGTTTGTTTCCTTCTCTTTTAGTGCATTACAATTTAAATTTCAATTTTAAACCTCTTTGTTAGTGTTGGGTACCCCATAACTTATATAGAAGGCATCACCTTAGTTGAATGCCTAGTAAACTCGTATAAAATAAATAAATTTGGTGCCCCTAGTTTATCTTTTTACCTTATCTTTGATATTATATCTGAGTTGTGACATGTTTTCTCTTGATGTGTCCTAATAGATCCACCAGTTAGAGGAGTCTAGAGTTGTCTTACAGCACGAGCCAATGTGGATGTTCCTGCTTGTTTCCAAAATTTATCACGTGCATTAATTTGATGAATGGATACCATGAGTTTAATTGTAACTTTATTCGAAAAAAAAAATAGTTATATACCTTGTCTCCTTTTATTGCTTGACAGCTTCTGCTATATTACTACCCTTTTATATTCTAGTTATTTATCTATTTTGTTTATTCCCTATTGAAACTTATTGATGAAAAGATAATAACTAAGAAATAACTATAAATACACAAAAATATGGAAAACTAGGATAGTCCCTTAAAAAGAATTTGAACTGTCATGAGAACCATGATCAATTAAATTACATGAGTAATTATGCTAAACTAATCAAATGATAGATAAGGTAGTAGATAAGATAATTAAAAGAAGAATTACTATTTGTGTGTACAAGAGACAAAATAAATAGAAGAAAAGACAAAGATGATAAAGTACCCGGGTTTTAAATTATAGTACATAATAAGGAGTAAAATAAAAAATAGAGTCAATATTATTATAGATAATTAATTAAATAATGAAGTCGTAAGAATAGTCAGAAAGGGAAATAGGACTATAGTTCTCAAGATAGTAATGACAGATAGTAATGACGAAAAAAACTATTAATGTAGTTAGCATATATGCACCTCAAGTAAGATTAGATAAAGACATTAAATCTATATCTTGGAAGAGAAATGATACACTACATGAAAATGCAACAGCAGCATGATACACTATAGATATGGGTCCCACATCCATGTAGTGTAGTGTATCATGCTGCATTTTAATGAAATAGGACTATAGTTCTCAAGATAGTAATGACAGATAAACGAAAAAAACTATTAATGTAATTAGCATATATGCACCTCAAGTAAGATTAGATAAAGACATTAAATCTATATTTTGGAAGAGAAATGATACACTACATGAAAATGCAACATGAAAACGCAGCATGATACACTATAGATCTGGGTCCCACATCCATGTAGTGTAGTGTATCATGCTGCATTTTCATACTGCATTTTCAGGTAGTGTATCATTTCTCATTTTGGAACAAATTAGATGAGATATTACAAAATATTCCATCAAACGAAATGATTTTAATAAAAAAAGATCAAATGGGCATGTCAAAATGAAAAATGAAGAATATGAGAGTTATGAATTGGGGAAAAAAATGAAGGAAGAATTATATTAGATTTTACAGTAGCATATGAGCGTATACGAACTAATACGTTTTTCAAGAAAAAAGACTTAGTCATATTCAAATATGAAAATAATGAATCATAAAATGACTTTGTATAGTTAGGAACATAGTTATTAAAGGCTCTTACATGACTACGCCTAAGCATAAGGTGCAATCAAGTAAGTCTCTTGCACCTGTGCGCTTTGTGAAAGGAGGAAGAAATCGATCTTGAGGAAACCAATGAAAATTCAATTATATAAATCCGAAACATCTAATGATGATGATAATGATATGTTCGAAAAAGATGATGAAGATTTCGATGATTTAAATATTTGAAAAAAAATTATTTTGAATTATGTGCATAACATGTTTATTTATTAGTAAATTTTATATTTACATTATTGTTTAACATTTTATTGACTATAATTTGATTAGTAAAATATTTTAACAGAAATTTTTTATATATGTTTAAATTGTAAAAATTTTTACCCAGAACGTCTCACTTCAATAACGCATATACGCTTGGACGCCATAGCATATATGTGCTTTTAAATATCTCATGCCTTAAATAACTATGGTTAAAAATAAGAATAGAAAGATTTATAAAGATAGTAAAATTATCCCTCAGAAAATTTAAATGTCTAACATAAGTTAGTAGTATTGGATATGCATCAAAATATAATATCAATAGAAAAAATATGCACGACTCTTAGAATTAAGTGGTAGAAATTAAAAGATGAGAAGTAAAATATATTTAAGGAGAAGATAAGAGTACAAGTATTAAGAGAAATATATGACGACTCAAATAAGATATGGGATAAGATGACATTAAAGTTGAAAATGATAACCAAGAGTATACTCGATAAGTCAAAGGGACGTACACCACTAAGTAAAGAATCTTGATGGTGGAATGAGAAAGTGAAAGAAAAACAACTTATATAAGTATGAGAAAACTTCAAAAAGTATAAGCTAAAAAAAGCCAAGAAAGTAATAAATAAAATCAAGAATGAAATTTTTGAACGTTTATATCAACAACTAAATACAAAAAAAAAACGGAAAAGGGATATTTATAAAATGGCTAAAGTGAGAGAGAGAAAGACAAAAAATCTTATCCAAATAAAATACATTAAAGATGAATGTAATAAGGTACTATTGAATGATGAGGAAATAAAAAATAATGAAAGTGGTATTTTCATCAATATTCTAATAAATTTTTAGGTCGGACAACTAATTAAAAAATATCGAGAATGAAAGTACGATTTACACATAATATTCGTTGACTTAGAAAAAGCTTAGGATAGAATCACAAGAGAAATTATCTAGAGAATTCTAGAAAAGAAAGGTATTAGCATAGTGTATATGGAACTGATTAAGGATCTGTATGAGAATGTAACAATAAGAGTAAAGATTTCAAGCAGATTAACCGAAGTATTTCTCATAAAGATAGGATTACATCAATTATCAACTTTAAATCTCTATCTTTTTACATTAATCATGGACGAATTCATTGGAAACATAAAAGACATGGTACCATGGTACATGTTGTTTGCAGATAATATTATTTTGTCAGATGAGACACGTGAAAGAATAAATGTTAAATTCAAATTTTAACAAAAATCGTAGGAAGTGAAAGATTTTAGATTTAGTAGAATAAAGATAAAATATATGAATTTAAGTTTAACAATATTAAATATAATGAAACAATTGTTAAAATAGAAGATCAACGAGTTGTTTGAAACTAAGAGTTTTAAGTATTTAGGATCATTTTTGTGGTTGAAATAAAAGAGAGCATCGAGTGTTCTACTTGCTTGTTAAGTACCTCTAAAACTTCTACAAAATAACAGTTAGGCATGCTATGTTATATAGAGCTAAATGTTAAACTATGGCTCGAGCACATAAGTAGAAGATAAGAGTTGAAGAGATGAGGATGTTAAAAGTGGATGTGCCAATATACGAGAATGGACAAAATAAAATAAGAATATTAGAGAGGAAGTAAAGGTTGCACCTATTGAGGGAAAACTCCGAAAGGCATATTTAAGATGGTACAGACATATATTTAGATGATTAATAAATGATCCAATTTGATGATGTGAAACTATGACAAATATACACATCAAACAAGGAAGAAGAAGACCAAAAAAGATTTGATTAGTAATAATAAAATAAGATAAAATTTATTTAAATATAGATGATAATATAGTAGGGGATAGAGACTAATAGTATAGAAGGATCCATATAGCCGATCTCATCTAGTGGGATAAGACTTGATTGTTGTTGTATTACTTAATATCCCAACATCCAAGTAACTATAGTTATATAGATGCGCAATTTCATAATATTCTAAAACAAATAGATCCTGCAAAATCCACTATAGTAGTTGTAATGGCATAATAACTATTTTTTACAAGTTCTAGAGTAAGATAAACTCACTTGTTCATGGCCTCGTATTTTTAAAAATCCACGCAACAACTCTCGCTTGTAATGGCAATCTCCACTCAGGTGATTAGCACGAATCTAGAAAAAAGAAGAATATCACTCACATGCAATATTTTAAGAAAACGTGGATCCTGAAAACTTGATGTATAGATATTATTCATGTTACAAAACAAACATTGTAAGAAATTATGCTCTCACATTCTGATGTTCAGCAACTAATCAAATCTCATGAAGTTCGCAAGTACAAGTCAGTAATTTTAGCACCCAATAATATTGTACCTCAGAACAAGCATGATGAGCACAATTTGTCCAGTCCAAATTTTTTGCCCGACAATCATCATAGGCATGGATTAACTCGTGAATAATAACTTGATCTATCTCATTTTGGAAAGACATATGATTACAACAAATTGTTATCTGCAATACAAAAATAACAGAGTAAATTAAGGTGGTACATGCAATACAGCTAAAAGTAAAAAAAAATGTTGAGACAAAGTCATTAATTAATGTATAAACAAAACAAAACAAAATTTGGCAACAGTCATGCCATCCATTTAAGTTACAAAGAAAAAGTGTAACGAGTTAAATCAAAATTGCAAGTTCAACGAGTACAACTTGGAATATCACCGAGTCAATCAAGATAATTATTAGAGCACATGTTTAATGAGTAAAATAACTACAAGCAGATATTTTGAAGATCTGCAGTATTTGCAGAAAAATAAGAAACCTTTCTACAAATCAAGTCCCAATATTAAAACAAAACAAGAACATCAAACGCATAGGCAATAATGAACTACTCAAAGAATTTTGACCAAGAGCACTGCATAAAATCTCATAACCATACTCCATTCTTACCAAATCGTAGTGGTCCAGAACAAAAAGGCAATCAATAGACATTTCACTCAATCATTTGACGATAGAAACATGAATGCAATTTTGTTACAAAGCCTTGTGTTACAGTTGGAATATTGGATGCAGAATGAATAGTCCTACTAGACAACCTTTTTGATCATTCAGATAACAACGAGAAGATTTTCTTCCGTGCATTCACACCTTTGACGAATTTATAGCATACATTCCTACAGCCCAATTTGCATAAGAAATTTAAAGATTAGCTTTATTACCATTCTTGAATTTCTTGGTCACAACTCGGAACATGATTGTATTGAAGACAACTAGTACCAAGACCAATACAAGTTGGCAACAACAATCTGATCATGTCATCCTTCATTTTTGCATGATTTTATATGTATACACTCCCATAGATGTAATCTATTAAAAACTTTGGTATCAATTATACTCTTTAACGCTCAATGACTTGCTACAATAAGCTTATGAAATTAAAATCCATTATTTAGCCTACCAAATTATGACAGTCTTCTAACAAGTGTTACTAAAACTCATCCAATTTTCCATAAGAAGTCTTCGTTTTCAAAGATTTTCGAATTTATCTTACCGAAGTTGTATACATATTAAAGTGAAAGGGAATACAATCATAATTCATTTTATTATTATTGTCAATAAAGTTGTTGTCTTGTGACCTTGTGGTCATGGGTAAGTCTGGAAGCAGCCTCTCTTGCAATATAGGATAAGGTTGCATGTAATAGATCTAATGTGATTCCATCCTTTCCCGGGACCCCACATTGACTAGAGCTTCATGCACTGGGCCAAAATGTTAAATGTCAATAAAATGTGTTTGTTTTTTGTTCATAGCTTGTGGCAAAGCCACTCTAGCATTAAATAAAATTGAGTTCACGATGTAATCTTGACGAAGAAATAAAATCAAGGCATGAGATACAACTGATATGACTCTACAATTGGGAAAAAAAAGAAGGCTGAGATTGTGTTTAAGGGGGGAGGCATTGATCCAATAAATAGGTCACCATAAGCAGTGAGTGTAAACGAAACATTCTCCACACTCAAATGAGTATAAATTTCCACGACTTATGATATCAGCCAAAAATTGGTTCATGCAACTCTAAAAGCCAAAGGCCTTCTCTAGGAACTTGGAAGAGAGTGTAAATTGACCAGTAGCATTCAGGACTAGAACCCAAGCTTAAACAATGCACTTAATAGTAATCAGTTAATTTGCACATCGTAACAATGCAGAAGAATGCAATTTTGTATCATGAATACCAAAACACATCAATTGATGAGGAAAGATGCATGATATCTAGTGTTGCTGTAGAATGAAACGAAGTAAAAGTTCAATTTTTATTTTGAATATAAGCTACCCCGCGTCCACTGGAATAGCCACCTGCGGAGGTCTGTCCTTTGCATGTGATGGCCATGAGAAGGCGCCCCCACACGGGGCAACCTGCCTGTTCCATCTTCTCCCTCAGAAACCTCACCGTAGGATCTGATTACAACACCCGCAAAAATTAACAATGAAACAAATTAACCCATTTGGCCTTGAATCACGAGACGAGCTTTCGCAATCGCTAGAGTGCGAAGAACTTACGTTGGAGGCTTTTGGTGATGCCGTCGACGCATTCCTTGTGCGACATGCTGCCGCCGGCGCCAGTGGAAGACATGCCCTCCTCGGCACCGTCCATTAAGCCTGCTCACCGCCCTCCGATAACTTTCGCCTGTTCAAGGAGACTCTGCGCTGTGAACCACTGGCAGAACCAGGGCAAGAAAAAAAACTCATCTTTTTAAGGTTCTTAGAGCTGACTGGCAGAACTTGACAGGCTCCGGCTGCAACAACTATGGAAGGCTGGAGAGGCGCCGCTGCCCACCGGAGAGACGCCGCTGCCGACCGGAGAGGCTCCGCTGGATGGAATACCTAGCTACTTTTTAGGGATTCTAAAAAATTAAATAAATAAACCCTAAGCCCTCTTGGTATATATATATTTTTTTAAAAAAATAAAAAAATATATACATATACATTATTTAATTAGTAATTTTGAGAATTTAAATTTAAGTAAGTTTTGAATATAAATAAGTTGATGTTTATGGAAAATAAATACATGAATTAAGTTAAATAATAAATGAGTTAATTAATCTGAAATAGTCTTAATATTTAATTTTTAAAATATATTTTAGAAATTATTAATGTTAAAACCATGGTAAAATTTATATTTTACCATAAAATACTTTTATGAAGTTGAGATATATATGTTTTTATTCATCTAAAGTTATCATCTACATTACTACAGAAAGCACATTTTAGGGCCGCTAAGGTGGTGGATTCACCTTTTTACAGAAGAAAAGAAAGCACATTTTAATGATAAAATAAAAAAATTATAAAAATTTAGAATAATTTGGGAAAAAAATATTAAACGTTGACAAATATTTTAAAAATTACCTTACATATTGTAGCAAATAATTAATATGTTGTTTATGTTTAAAAGCTATTTTAATTTATTAAATATGTTTGTATCTTGGGGGATAGATGATACGTTGTATTTAGTGAATAGTATTGAAAGCTCATCGGGCTATAATACAATGATAAAGTGATTTTAAAAAAATTAGAGTACCGCGGTTCGATCCCTAGAGTGTGTTTGGGCACTTAATTTAGAAGAAAAATTGTGTTGAAGGATCCACGGCTGAAGCACCTGATTCAACGTAGTCGTCAACTGCAGTTTACTAATTTATCTCCTCATAAATGATCATGGAGCTAACCAAATAGGGCTTCGCCTCACAAATGATCGTGTAGCTGACCATATAGGGCTATTCGAGTGGTAGATTCCACTTTTTACTGAAGAAATACCTGATTCGGGATCCAGATAACTCTAAAGTGATGAAAAAAATTGAGGAAGACGACCTACTAGTGCAACGCAATGTCATGGCACTTTTAGATTTATCTTGATAATTGGTGAAAAACTTTCATGGGATTGAATCAATCTTTTGTGGGCCTCAGGTACTTCGACTTATACTCAATTATCCCGGTCCACACCTCATTAGAGATGTCTGCTTAAGATGTCAAATTGTCAAAGTATAAGCCTCCATTGTTGGGGCAATTTTGCCCCAAGTGATTTGGATTTTGATGTTTGGCTGAATCAGTTTAAGTTAGGCAATGTTGGTGATCTAACGTGTGTGAATTGAGTTCACAGGAAAGTCCAGGTTGGAAGACTTGGCAAATGGTGAAGTCCCGGAGGCGCGACCTCTTGGCAAAGGTGAAGTCCCGGAGGCGCGGCCTCTTGGCAAAGGTGAAGTCCCGGACGCGGCCTCTTGGCAAAGGAAGACTTAGCACGACGAAGCTGAGGGAAACGTCTCAAGCTAGTGCAAGGAAGGGCACGAGGCTTGTGGAAGGCGTTTGAAGGCTTGCGTCAAGGCTAAGAGTTGAAGAAGAAGCTGAAAGGGGAGTTTCAGCTTGGTCAGTCGACTGGAATTGTGATTCAGTCAACTGATCAGGAGTTTCAGTCGACTGGAATTGTGATTCAGTCGACTGATCAGAGTTTCAGTCGACTGGACTGTAGTTTCAGTCGACTGGATATTGATCAGAAGCATACCGAAGCGCACAGAAAGATCAGTCGAGTGAGCAGTCGACTGGGCAGTCGACTGGTCGAGTGAGCAGTCGACTGGTAGACTACCGTTGGGTGACAACTGGCAATTAAATGCGTATTAAAGAGCCGTTGGAAGCCCATCAGTCGACTGGCCCTTGGAGCAGTCGACTGATGCCAGAATCTTATAAAAATGCAGTTTGACGATTGGAGAAGGAGCAGATTCATTCTTCTATATTCTTGCACGAACTCCAATCACTTGTTTTTCATGATTCCTCTTCCTCTAAACTTCACTACAATCTTGTACAAGGAAGAGATCGATTTGTAAAGGTTTCTCCGCCTTCAAAGTGCTCTTTGAAAAGGAGAAGTTTCATAGTGGAAAGGTGCTCGGTGTGTGTGGATCCTTGGATTAGTCACCTCGTTGAGGTGGATACCAAGTAAATCGAACGGGTTAGCGATTGTTCTTTCTTTTGTATATTGTATTTTGCTTCCGCTAACTATCTTGCAGAGAAAGATCGAGAAATCGCTATTCACCCCCCCTCTAGCAAACGCCTCGATCCCAACAAGTGGTATCAGAGCCTGGTCCCTTTCGCGCGAAGTAACATTCAACCGAAAGAATTTAATGGCGTTTCAAGAGGGATACAGCACCGCACGACCACCCTACTTCGACGGCAACGATTTCGCATATTGGAAAGGTAGGATGGAATACTATCTAATGAACGATATTGAAAATTGGTTTAGTGTTGTAGTTGGCTTCGAAAAGCCCAAGGATACAACCGGAGCGCCTCTACCTATAAAAGATTGGTCAAAGGGGATATGCAAGAAAGCACAAGCAAATGCGAAAGCCACAACCACCTTGCAATGTGGACTTTCAAAAGAACAATTGAGCAAGGTCGGTCCATTCAACTCGGCCAAGGAACTTTGGGAGAAACTCATTGAACTCAATGAAGGTTCAAGCGAATCAAGGCGAGCCAAGAGAGATCTCTTGGTGGGTCAACTACAATCCTTCGCCATGAAGCTTAACGAAAATGTGAGCCAAATGCATGGACGATTCAAGGAAATTGTGAATGGGCTCCACGTCATAGGTGAGAAAATCGACAACCGCGATTTAGTGAGGTATGTACTTCAAGCATTTCCCCGAACTACTTTATGGGCATCAATGGTAGATGCTTATAAAGTATCTAGGGATCTTTCAGTCATTAAACTAGATGAACTATTTTGTGAATTTGAACTACATGAACAAGCTAATGGGTCTTCCAAAGAGAAAGGTATAGCGTTGGTTGCAGAAAAGAAGAAGAAGAGGGAAAAGAAGGAGAAGTCCTCATCCGAGTCTGATCAGGAGTCTTCGGATAGCGACGAGGAGATGTCGGCCAAAGAAATAGGTCACTATGTCAAAAGGATGATGGGGAAGTCAAGGAGGTTCACCAGAAGAAATGTCAAGAAGATGTTCACACCACCTCAAGGTAAATCTCAAAGTTTCAAATTATAACCCTAACGTAACTTGTTATGAATGCAATAAGAAGGGGCACGTCAAGACAAACTGTCCGGAGTGGAAGAAGAAAGAAGAGAAGGAAAGGAAAAAGAAGGAGAAAAAGAAGAAGGAAGTCATGGTGGCCCAAGCCACATGGGATACATCGAGTAGCGACTCATCGGATGATGAAGAGCTATGCCACATCACTAGACACATGGCACTGATGGGATATGTAAGTGACCAAGAGACCTCAAGTGAAGAGGAAGAATCAAGTAGCGATGAATCTTCATCAAGTGAAGATGAGGTAATGGATAGTGCTAAACAAAAACTTATCTTTCGTACAATGGCTTATCTTAGGAATGCTTTAGTTAAATCAAAATCTAAAGTCAAAGCATTAAAGAAGAACTTAGAACAACTAGGAATACCGACCTTGACCACCATAACTTATGTGAAGAAAATGAAAAATTGAAAAATGAAATCATTGATCTTAAGGAAATGTTTAGAAAAATTTTCAAATGGATCTAAAACCTTGACATGATCTTAAATAGTCAAAGAGCGGTTTACAATAAGGCCGGAATAGGATATAAGCCTAAAGAGTTTGCCTATATTTCTCTAGTAGAAAGACAAGGGTCACTTAGTAAACAAATCACTAAGGGTAAGGTAAGACAAGCATGGGTTCCTAAGAAGTACCTAGAAAATGTTAGTGAATCTAGTTTTTGGGTACCAAAGAGTGATGTGTTTCATGTAGTTTAGGTAAGAACTCATGTTTACCAAACCAAATATGTTAAAGAAATTATCAAGAAAGTTGGTTTGGAAAATACTAAGGTAGTTTCAAATACTATTGGACAAATGTGAACTTAGACAATGATGTGGAGGAAATGTGATATGTATTTTGAAAGATTATAAACTTAGCATTGCATGATCCCATAGCAAAATGTTATTTCACAAGACCCTAGGAAGGATTGCTATGTATATGAACTTAATATTTACATGATATGTCTTTCTCTTATCCACTTTATTTTAATATATGTGTTGCATTCTTGTTTGTTTTAATTAAGGATGGTGTATGGATTTAGGGGGAGTTCTTGTAGTTTAACATATCATTTTGAAACATACTTCAATCATGACCCCAAATCTACAATTTAGACACATTTCATAAACCCATATGAAAGCTTTAGTGATGTCTACCTATAGACAATCTTAACCATCAAGAATGTTGATACAAAGCTTTTGTGCCATTAAGAGTTTCACAATTTTTGAAACTTGGTATCAAACTTATAAAATACAATCATTTTTCATAAATTTATATTTTTCCTTGATAATACATGTGAAAACAAATGTGCTCGCAAAATTTCAGATTTTTCTGAATTTTATGAAATTTTTAAGGATTTTCTGAAGTTCGCTACATAGAGCTGATTTCAGAGTATCAGTCGACTGATTCAGAATTCAGTCGACTGGAGCAGTCGACTGCGGCCAGAATTCACTCGACCAATAAATCTGTGAGTTTTTAAACTGATGCCAGTCGACTGGACCACCCATCAGTCGACTGATGTGGCTGAAATCTTCAAATTTTGACCCATTCTTGACCATTTGTGTATCCTATAACTTACCATTCTTTGACACATGATCTAGAAACATTTTTATGGTATATAGGATTAATCATACATATAATTTAGGCTCCACAAAGCATTGTTGGTGTGTGTTTTAGGGGGAGTTTGTGTCAAAAGTGGATCATTTTGAAAAGCTAGGCTTCCTCTTGGATTCTTATTCCGTATGTTCTATAGTTCCCATGTTTTTGATGATTGAAAGGGGAAGAATGAATTGAATGAACTAGCTAAAGTTAGGTGTTATTGCTATTCATGACTTAATGCTTATACAGATCATGCTTATTGATATTTATGATTCCTTATGCTTTATTTAATGTTATTGGTTGTTAAAAGAATGTTTTTGGATTAAGGGGGAGCATTTGAGTTCCACATAAATTTCTGAGAAGAATATACATTACCTTGTATAGATTTAGGGGGAGTGTTTTGGTCTAATATGATTCTCTGAGATGAAAAACATAAGCAATTTCATGACTTAAGGTTTCATGACATGTCTTGTTGATTAATATACATCCTAGCTCTATCCATTGGTAGAAAACCCTATCCTTCTTCATTGGTGATACTAATGACCCTAAAAGTTCATATTTTTGTTACATAGTATCAAAATCATATTTTTGTTAGGTAATTTCTATGTGAATGTGATGAACTAAGGGGGAGCATTTAAACTGAAAAAGAAACTATTGCATGGATAAAGGGGGAGTTTTAGATTGAAAATGAAATTTTAAATCTATTGCATGTAGGGGGAGCATCTTGGGTTAAAATAACTCTCTAAGATAAAACAAATTAGCAAATTTCAAGAAATTAAGATCTCATGACATTTCTTATAGGATATTACACATCCTAGATCCTTTAATGAGTGACATTATCTATTCATTTACATTGATGATACTTAGTTCATTAGAAACTTAAAGTTTCAAGTTTTTGATACATAGTATCAAAATGACTTTTTAATGATGCAAAATTTATGAAACCAATTTTCTCTCACAACAAATGAGTTAAGATATTACATTGTCAAGTTTCATAATTTTTCGACGAAAATTGAATTAGTTATGAATTTTCTGAAGTTGGCACTGAAAAATCATGCTTTACAGTCATCAGTCGACTGATGCAGATAGCAGTCGACTGATACCCCTGTTTTCAGAAATTCATGTTGAATTTTCAATGGATTTTGATTCCATCTTGCCACTTATTAGTAGATATTTAATTTGTTCTTTGTTCAACAATATGTTCAAACTTATAATCTTTAATGTTGGTGCTTGAACAAAAGAAAAGTAAGGGTTAAGGGGGAGAAAGTAACAACACTTATCATGATAATTGTTCCTTCTTGAAAATCTGTTTACTTACTCATATTTACTCTGTTGATTTTTACTGCTTTTTGATGTATGTCAAAAAGGGGGAGAATGAAATGGTAAAGTTAGGCTTTCATGATTATTCATGGTTATTCATTCATGCTTAGCATTTATGTTGCTCATTAATGCTTGATTAACTCTGATTAGAGCATGATTATTGAAGGTATCTATTGTGATATTATACATGCTGTATTAAAGACCTAACTTAAATGATTTTTGCCAAACATCAAAAAGGGGGAGATTGTTGGGGCAATTTTGCCCCAAGTGATTTGGATTTTGATGTTTGGCTGAATCAGTTTAAGTTAGGCAATGTTGGTGATCTAACGTGTGTGAATTGAGTTCACAGGAAAGTCCAGGTTGGAAGACTTGGCAAATGGTGAAGTCCCGGAGGCGCGACCTCTTGGCAAAGGTGAAGTCCCGGAAGGCCTCTTGGCAAATGATGAAGTCCCGGAGGCGCGGCCTCTTGGCAAAGGAAGACTTAGCACGACGAAGTTGAGGGAAACGTCTCAAGCTAGTGCAAGGAAGGGCACGAGGCTTGTGGAAGGCGTTTGAAGGCTTGCGTCAAGGCTAAGAGTTGAAGAAGAAGCTGAAAGGGGAGTTTCAGCTTGGTCAGTCAACTGGAATTGTGATTCAGTCAACTGATCAGGAGTTTCAGTCGACTGGAATTGTGATTCAGTCGACTGATCAGAGTTTCAGTCGACTGGACTGTAGTTTCAGTCGACTGGATATTGACCAGAAGCATACCGAAGTGCACAGAAAGATCAGTCGAGTGAGCAGTCGACTGGGCAGTCGACTGGTCGAGTGAGCAGTCGACTGGTAGACTACCGTTGGGTGACAACTGGCCAATTAAATGCGAATTAAAGAGCCGTTGGAAGCCCATCAGTCGACTGGCCCTTGGAGCAGTCGACTGATGCCAGAATCTTATAAAAACGCAGTTTGACGATTGGAGAAGAGCGATTCATTATTCTATATTCTTGCACGAACTCCAATCACTTAAATATTCCTCTTCCTCTAAACTTCACTACAATCTTGTACAAGGAAGAGATCGATTTGTAAAGGTTTCTCCGCCTTCAAAGTGCTCTTTGAAAAGGAGAAGTTTCATAGTGGAAAGGTGCTGGTGTGTGTGGATCCTTGGATTAGTCACCTCGTTGAGGTGGATACCAAGTAAATCGAACGGGTTAGCGATTGTTCTTTCTTTTGTATTATTGTATTTTGCTTCCGCTAACTATCTTGCAGAGAAAGATCGAGAAATCGCTATTCACCCCCCTCTAGCGAACGCCTCGATCCCAATTGCTTTCAAAGAAGTTTTTTTCAAGATTTAAAGATCGGGAAACTAGTTACATTCTTTGTCCAACAGAAGATGATTGGGAGAAATTGCATAAAGTATTTTCAGTTTTGAAAGTATTCTATGAAGCAACTAAAATTATTTTTGGAAGTGAGTATCCTACTGTCAATCTTTTTCTAAATGAAGTCTATCGAGTAAAAGTAATCTTGGATGAAAAATCTTGTGATGGAGAAGAGTTTATTAGAAAAATGATGCAAAAAATGAAGAAAAAGTTTGATAAATATTGGGGTGAGTGCAATATATTAATGGATGTTGGTTTAGTTTTGGATCCTAGATGCAACATGTGAGTACTTAAATTCACTTTTCCTAAACTTTATAATTCATTTGAATCAGAAAGTAATATTAAAGAGGTCCAAAGACTTTTGTATGCAATTTATAAGGAATATTCAGATGCAGCTATGGAAAAGCTTCAACGATCAAAAAAACAACTTTGAATCTCAAGATAGCAACAATTCAACACAAAGTAATAGAGAGCATACTATATTATATTTTCTTCTGGATGTACTGAATTCTCTTCTTATTTAAAAGAAATTGAAATGGTACAACCTGAAAAATCTGAGCTAGATGTGTATCTAGAGGAAATGTGTTATAGGCATAATCCAAATGATGTTCTTGGTTGGTGGAAGTTAATACATACAAATTTCTAGTGTTGTCAACTTTGACTAGAGATATATTAGCAATACCCATTGCCATAGTAGCTTCAAAGGCAACCTTTAGTGCTGAAAGTTGTGTTACTGACAAGTATCGTGCTTCTTTAGCTCCTACAATAGTAGTGCGATGGAGATTGGTGTCAAAACGACATGGAGTAACTAAAAAGACTAAGATATGATGTTAAAATATTTTATTTATATTTTTTTGCTTCAAATTAGAAAGTATATTTAAAAAATAAATGATACATTTTATCTTTATTATTGTAGGTTGAAAAACAACATTTGACAATTGATTTACCTATAGATTAAATTGATAATTAGAAGTTGATTAGTTATGCCACTGACTGAGGTATAAATTTAATTTGTAGCATTTTATATTTGAGTTTACTAGCATATGTAATCACTTATACATTTTACTTTTTAAATTTTGCATAGATTAAAGAGCTGTAGCCATGAAAGTATAAAACATTTTTTTTCTAAAGTTTTTGTATTGTTTTGTGTAATATGAAAATGCAATGGTAGGTGAATTTGGGATGCATTAAGAGAGATGGAGAGCTTCTTGAATAGTAGCAAGGAGCCAGAGATGGAGAGCTTCTGGAATGGCAGCAGAGAATTGAGATGCATCAAGAGATAGACTTTTGGCAATAAACTTTTGGCTATTAATCTCATTTTAACTCAATTTTGTATGAATCGAATTTCTATTTTGTGTTATGAATTGAAAATTATTAAACTTTTACTTATCGAATTTTATTTACTTTTATTCAGTCTAGGTATTTTTATTCTATTCTAAATTATTGATGAACTTACTATTCTACTTTGACAATTAATCTAATTCTGTTGTGTATTTTTATTTTGCATATATTATGTGTTGTCTAGGTTTCATTTTATTTTGTATTTTTATTTTATCTATGTTGTATAATTGTTGTGTTGTGTATTTTTATTTTGTATATGTTATGTGTTGTCTAGGTTTCATTATATTTTGTATTTTTATTTTGTCTATGTTGTGTAATTGTTGTGTTGTATATTTTTATTTTGTAAATGTTATGTGTTGTCTAGGTTTCATTCTGTTTTATATTTTTATTTTGTCTATATTGTGTAATTATTGTGTTGTTTAGGTTTTTATTTTTATTATGTTGCACATAATTTTAGTGTGAATATAACCAAATTTAGGTTTGAATAATTTGAATCGAAATCGAATAATTTAAGACATTTTAAACTAAAGTTTGATCCTGCTCGAATTAAGGTTCGAATAATTGAAATCAAACTCGAGCTCGAATCATATTTCGAATCAAACTCGAGCCAAAATTATTAATATTTTTGAGCTTTGAATCGAATTCGAATATCATATATATGTTTCGAGCTCGAACTCGAATATCAATATTTTTATATTATTCAATTCGACTAGTTTGCACCCCTAACTATGACAATCAAGATGCTATAATTTTTTCTAAGGATCCTAAATATCAAGAGCAAGCACATAGTTATAAAGTATGACTTGGTAAGGGATATAATTGCTAATAAAAAGGTAGTTCTTGAGTATATCCCTACAAGTGCTATGTTTGTTTATCCTTTTACTAAAACATTGACTAAAGAGTCATTTTAAGGTCATGTGAAATCTTTAGGACTTTGGAGAATATAACATATTGTAAAGACAATTAGACATTTTAAGATGATTAATTTTAAAATGGCATAATCTATTTAATCTATATGTCCATTTTACATTTGGATAAAGTCTCGGTGAGCGTATTAGCGGATTGAGATTGGTCCTCTGACATGGATACTCATCTCTATTTGTTAATATAAATAGAGGTAAGACTATTATTTATGGGATGATTAATCAAATTGTAAACAGGACATACTTGTAAATTGGGATCGTCTTGATAGTTATATCAAGATGAGATCATTTATGAAGTAACAATGATCCAAATAAATGTACTAATCATTTACTAAACCTACCAGAGGCCAAATTAAAATTTACAAGTTGAATTCATAAGGCCAATTGCTTAATTAGTTTGACCATTAATTGACTGAAACCTTATATCAATCGACTGATATCTTGACTCCAATTAACTCTAAAGCTAAATATCATCTTGCCAAATGACCCATATATCTGGGCCTTGGATTACTACGACTTTTGCTGTATACAAACTTAGTCTCCAGGACCTCATCTTTTGCTTAACGTTAGCCACCCTTAACCCACCAAGGCTTGCATTTGCTTAGCTTCAAGTTAACATTAACTTGCTAGGATTTTCATTTTCTTAGATTTAGGTCAACCTCGGCTCGCTTAGACTTTTACATTTTTGTGCATCGAGTTTTCCTTGACTTGCTTAGACTTCCATCATCTCCCAAGCATCTAATCATCATTGACCTATCTAAACTTTTGTCACTTGATAAGAATCCAATACTCCTTGATTTGCTTAAACTTCTATCACTTGTCAAATATTCAATCATCTTTAACATGCTTAAACTTTCACAATCAACTCCTTGTTGGTCTTGCCACTTACCAAGACTTGTTTAAACTTCTTCATTGTCAATAGGATTGTAAATGAACCGAACGTTTGTGAATAAATTTGGCGTTCGACTTGGTAAGAGTTTGTTTATATTCGTTCAGTATACACAAGATCAATTAAATGAACAAAGTTGAACAATTCGTTAAACTAAACAAACAAGCTTGAACACATATGTGTTCAACTCGTTAATGTTCGTGAATAACGTTCATGAACAATGTTCGTGAACAACATTTGTGAACCATCTTCATCAATAAAACTCTTATCAATATGTTAAATAAACAAAATAAGTTTCAAAATAAACAAATAAGTTTGCATTATCAAGTTTAATAACCAACTAAATAAGTTCAAAATGTAAAAATTTCAAACAATCAAACAAGCTTGAATTGAGAGTTTTGATAACATCTAAATAAATCAAGCTCAAGCTTAAACCACACTTGAACCAAGCTCAAGCTCATAAAAAAGAAATCAAACCAAGTTTTAACAATCATTTCAACAATTTGATTCATTTTATACTCAATTTGACTTGGCTTAATTACCTTATCAAATAAGCTTAAACACCATAAAGTTTGACTCGACTCGACTTGTTTACAACTTATTCTTTACTAACCCCTAATTGAAATTTTGACGCCGGACGGGATAGCGATTATCCCGGGGGCAATATTAAATCCGTTAGTTCAACTGCGAACGTTAGAAACAATCTTCTAAAACCTATTAATTCGAAAGAATAACAGGAGATAGGAATATAAACAACATTGTCGAAATTATTATTAAACTAAAACTTTCTTCTCCTAAACATCAACTCATAACATGTTTATATAAACTCAAACTCTAAGAAAGATTCCTAATAAAAAGAAAAATTTCTTAACAAATTTGAAAAGAAAGATTCCTAATAAAAAGAAAATTTTTTTAACCGACTCAATTCCTAAAAATCCTAAACAGATTTAAAAAATCCTAAAATAAAAAAATAAAACTTTTCAAAACTACTCTAAATATCAAAAACTTCAAAAATTACTAAAAATAAAAATTATCAAAATTAATAATAAAAATCTTTGGATGCTCCTACATCAGTCGCCTTAGGTTGAAAGAAACTCATCCTCGAGTTTAGAGTAGTGTCAGGTGGTCACCCCGGAAGAAGATCGTCTTGCACCAAATAAATAAAATTAATTAGTAGTTGTTGGGCTTTAGAAATCCTCGTCGATCTGCTGACAAATATGACATCAGGAGGCCACGGGTTGATCATCTTTCTTGTTGGTAGCCTCAATCGTCCTTCTTCAAAATCCAAAAGAGAGGTTGATAGTCTCGATTTCTTATCATCACAGCTTAAAAGGGAATATAGTTGTATCGAAAGACATAAACTAATCATGTTGCTAGATGCTCCTGCATCAAACGCCTCGGATTGGAAAAAACTCGTCCTCGAGTTTAGAATAATATCATGTGGTCGTCCAAGAAGAAGATCCTCTGACATCAATTCGGGAGAATCTTCTAATAGTTATTGCACTTTAGGAATTTTCGTCGATCCGCTAATAAGCATGACATCGTGGATGCTGCTCTTGTCCATCTTTGCATTTCCCAAGCACTTCTTTTCCTTACAAATTGCTTTAACTGTGATGATACCAATTTGTTCTTTTTAATTTAAATGGGATCCGCAATGCCCCCAAACATGATTGTCCAAGGAGGCTCCAGTGGATCACAAAGAAACTCTTCCATGATGATAACCTTGGTGCTGTCATAAGACAATGACCATTCTGGAGAAAATTCACATATGCTGAAACGACGTTCCTGTGAACTTAAATCTGTTGCAAAAGAAGCTCCAAATTGATTATGATAAAAAATGTTAGAGAAGTCTACAAAATTTATATTATTTTCCAGAGCTATGGAGATAGTTTCAACCTAATTAATTGTCCTGCAAAGATCTATGTTAAGATCTGGATCTTGTGAAGTTTGTAGTTGTTCCTTATCCTTTTCAAGTTGATGATCAAAGGTTTGCTTCATGACTGCTTGCTTTCTCAAGTCAAGATCTTTCATCACTGCAATCTCCGCACGTTTTTCCTCCGTCTTATCTTTGTTTACCTTTGGCACCAGTTCAATGTTTGGGTTATATAGATTGTGATAGGAGTTAAAGACATTAAAGTCATCCCTCTCCAGATATAGCTTTCTAGGATAGAGAGTCATAAGATCAAACTTGAACTTTTCATTGATATCATCGATATTAAAATCTTGACGCTCATCCATATCAACATCTTCAATTTTTTATGCTTCTTCCTAAATTTGAAGATTCACACCAACTTTATTGACAACTTCATCTACTTCATCATCATTTTGAACAAAACTTGAACATAGAAGCTCTTTTCCGGCAACGGTACCTCAATTGAGGGAATTCTCAGTGTTCAAAACCTGCAACACATAGTCACCATCTTCATTGACAAATTCATCATCATAAAGTACGTCGTCATATATTGGACCTCCAATTAACTCAGTCTTATTTTCTTCATGCTGAATCAATGCGAGGCAATGGAGATTTAGACTTCATCAATAGATGAACCATGCTGCTGATTGTCGTCGGACAAAGTGAGCTTCTGGTCTTCGATCAACGCTTCGTCCAGGTCTATCTATTCTTCATCAGCATCATCATAATCTGGATCACCAAATATTTTGATCTTGTCGTCATCTTCGTCGCCTCCAGTGATAGGACGATCGAGAGTGTAGGACTGATCGAACTCAATGTTGTTGAGGTCCTCATCGTCATGGTTATCCATTTGTCATAGGAGGAAGGGGGGACACAAAGGTGCTGCAGAGCCGGTATTCTTTTGAAGTTATAGGTGGTGGGGTGGTTGATCCCAAATCCTTCAATCAACTGGTAAAACTCCTTCGTGTGATGATTGGCTAATCTTGCATCCTGCCTCAATGTCTGATATAGTTGAAACACAGTCTGAGTATAGTCGAAAGGAAGAAAGTAACTCTTCATCTCTCTTCATTTTCTCCCAGTCGGTGATCTTGGTCTTGCCTTGTTTCTCTCGTAAGCGTCGTAGTTGTTTCCACCAAGCAGATGCTTGACCTTGAGTCGGATGACAACCAACTTTACTTTCATCCGATCGGGCATCTCCTTGTAATCAAAAATACTTTCTATTTCGTCGAGCCAATCAATGAATTCTTCTGCTTGAAAGGTTCCTGAAAACTTAGATAGATCAATTCAAAAACCGAAGTCTACATACCGTTCCTCTCGATTTTGATGCTCCGAGACCCTATCGGGGTGGTGGTAAGGGTTGTCGAAGGTGGATGCGGAATCACGGTCATAACTCCTTCGATCTTCAAAATCCCGCATCGTCAAACTCTGGGTTAGTTCTGCGACTTGCCTCCATAAATCAAGAATCTCATCTTGCGTGTAACATTCATGGTGTGAGACTTCCTCTACTAGAACTTGTCTGTCACGACCATGATAACCATCATGATGATGATCCATCATATCTTGAGAGCTCTGAAACTAACTGACGCAGGGTGGGATAGCGATTATCCCGGGGACAATATTGAATCAATTAGTTCAACTACGAACGTCGAAAATAATCTTCTAAAACCTATTAATTCGGAAGAATAACATGAGATAGAAAAATAAATGGTATTGTCGAAATTATTATTAAACCAAAATTTTCTTCTCCTAAACATCAACTCATAACATGTTTATATAGAGTCAAACTCTAAGAAAGATTCCTAATAAAAAGAAAAATTATCAAAATTAATAATAAAAATCTTTGGATGCTCCTGCATTAGTCGCCCTAGGTTGAATGAAACTCGTCCTCGAGTTTAGAGTAGTGTCAAATGGTCACCCCGGAAGAAGATCGTCTTACACTAAATAAATAAAATTAATTAGTAGTTGTTAGACTTTAGAAATTCTCATCAATCTACTGACAAATATGATATTAGGAGGCCACAGATTGATCATCTTCCTTGTTGGTAGCCTCAATCGTCCTTATTCAAAATCTAAAAGAGTAGTTGATAGTCTCGATTTCTTCTCATCACAACTCAAAGGGGAATATAGTTGTATCAGAAGATATAAACTAATCATGTTGCTAGATGCTCCTGCATCAAATTTTTATTATTTTCAAATATTTGGTCAACCTTGACTCATTTGGATTTCATTCAATATCAAATATTCAGTTAGTCTTGATTTACTTAACATATCAATGTGACTTAAACTCATTATCATATTATCCAAATATATTTATACACAACATATTGAATAAATATCAAAACTTCATAATCACTTGATCGCACCAATAGTGCGTTTGCGTTTTAGAGTGAATGCACGATGGTTTAC
This sequence comes from Curcuma longa, assembly GCF_044706935.1. Taxonomy (NCBI): domain Eukaryota; kingdom Viridiplantae; phylum Streptophyta; class Magnoliopsida; order Zingiberales; family Zingiberaceae; genus Curcuma; species Curcuma longa. Next base: position 1,268,039 of record NC_133875.1, read on the forward strand.
TGATCCTTTAGATGGATCACGATCACAATTCCATTAAAAAATATTCTCTATATGAGGTGGAGAAACATCGTGCAAGTTGTATATCTTCTTACAAGATGCAAAAGTTTAAGTATAAATAGAGATATTATCAAACTTGTAGAAGTGAGACAAAACTTGTCTATCACATATGTAGAGAGGACTTCAATGACGGCCTAACAAATAATTTTAAAACATACAAAATCAATAGAAATCCAAAACTTCTTATATATCGATGATTCAATCGACTCAATTAGTGCTCTAGCTGACTAAACAGGTTTAATTGACTGGACTCTTTTAATCAACTCAAGTCTAATTTAAGATTCTGATACCCTACGCGTTAGATTCTACGCGCACATTACGCGACAGAAGATTTTGGAGGCTTGAAAGTGTTTCGGGCATCCGAACAAGAATAATGTCATTTTATTTAATTTTTAATTTTTAATTTTTAATTTATGATTAAGTCATTTAAAATTTTTTCTTTAGAGTTTAGGGATTAGATTATATTATTAACCATAAAAAATTGCAAAAAATAAAACAATTTAATTGCTTATTGGATGTACCAACAAGAAGTGCGGGATAACAATCCGGGATACCCCTTGAGTAATTAATTTTTTTATTTTAAAATTTTTATGTATTTAATACTATAATCTAATCCTTAAACTTAAAAAAAAATCTTAAATAATTTAACCATAAGTCTAAAAAATAAAAAATAAAAAATAAAAAATAAAAAATAAAAAATAAAACTGTTTCTCTTTCACGTCGGGAACACTTCTAAGCGCTTGGAACACTTTCGATTGTTGAGAATTTTTTGTCGCGCACCGCGCACAGACGCATAAATATTAGAATCCTTATATATATATATATATATATATTAAAACAAAAAAAAATTAAATTCTAACGGATCCGGATGCTGTCGGTCTGGGTCAGCCCGACCCTACTTTAACCTAACCCACTTATGGTTCTTCCCCCGGGCCTATATAACAAAGCCCACAGCGACCAGCGCTGAAGCTTCTAGGTTTTTCTTCCACTTCCGCCACCATTTCTATCTAGGCGGACAGAAGAAGCACAAGGGAGGGAGGCGAAGGGACCATGGCGTTGGCGTTCGACGAGTACGGTCGCCCCTTCATCATAATCAAGGAGCAGGAGCAGAAGTCGCGCCTGCGGGGTCTCGATGCGCAGAAGGCAAACATCTCCGCCGGGCAGGCCGTCGCGCGGATCCTCCGCACCTCGCTCGGCCCCAAGGGTATGGACAAGATGCTTCAGAGCCCCGATGGCGACGTCATTATAAGTCAGTATGCTGTTCCCTCTCTTTGGATACCTTTTCTCTCTGCTTAGATCTTCTTCTTTTATTGCTTTTCCTGGGACTCACAAGGTAAATAATCACACACACACACACACACACATATTATATTCTGTTCTCCGTTGCGTTGGAATTTCTTCTTAGTATTTTTGCATAAAGTTAACGTTTTTGAACTTTACATGTGGGAAAGAAGTATAGGTAGATTCGGTTTTAATGAGGGCATGAAATTGTAAATGTAAAAGTGCCAGAATGCGTTCTCTCTTTAAGCGTGAGCCTTTGATGTGCACTTCTGTATATCAAGTAGCTTCTGAGGTTGAATCGGTATTGACATTATTGGCCTTGTTTTGACAAATTGAAAATGCCTTCTGTAATCATATTTGTTTAGTTGAGAATTTTATCATTGAAAGTTGTAACATGTAGGGAAGGCCATAGGGCAAACGACATTGTTATTATAATCTCTAGGAACACATGATTTTTGATACACAATATTGTTATATTTGTATACTTCTGTATGACCATTTTACCATGATACTATCCTTAATAAGCATTGACACATTGCACT
>NC_133875.1:1270018-1298571 GCF_044706935.1 Curcuma longa
TACACTTGTAGCTCATTATGACCTAGAGCTACACCAAATGGACGTTAAGGCTGCATTACTCAATGAAAATAGTGAAGGGAACTATATACATAGCAGCATCTAGAGAACTTTGAATTGGAGAGATTCAAAGACACCTAGTATGTAGATTAAGGAAGTCCATTTATGAGTCTGAAGCAGACAGTCTCGCCAATGGTACCAAAAATTTGATCAAGTGGTTTCTTCATACAATTTTAAGGAGAGAATCCTATTGATTAATATTTATATATCAAATTCAGTGGGAGTAAGTTTGTTATACTTATTCTGCATGTGAATGATATTTTACTGACAAGCAATGATAAAAGCCTGCTTCTAGAAATCAAATCATTTCTATTCGGTGAATTTGCAATGAAAGATCTTGATGATGCATCCTTTATCTTAAGCAAACAGATTTATCATGATCATTCAACGTACACATTTGGACTTTCATAAAAGACCTATATTGAAAAGGTGCTCATTCAATATGGCATCATAATTATGCTCCTGCTGATACACCTGTGTTAAAAGGCGATAGATTTAGCTTGTAACAATTTTCATGCCATGAACTTGAAATAAAGGAAATGCAATAATTCCCTTATACATCAATAGTAGTTGATGTATGCTCAGATATGTATGCGTCCAGATTTTACATACATAGTGGAGATGCCAGACAGATATTTGAGTAACATTGGACTAAAGCATTCGAAAACTATAAAGAGGGTTATGTGGTATTTACAAAGAATTAAGGATTACATGCTCACTTATCAGAGATCACGTCATCTAAAGATCATTAGATATTCAAACATCAATTTTATTGGATGCTTAAATAGCAAGAGATCCACCTCAGGTTATGTCTTCATACTAGCAAGTGCAGCTATATCATGGAAAAATATTAAATATATGTTAATAGCCATTTTTACAGTGAAGGTAGAGTTTATAGCCTATTATGAAGCATCTAATAATAAGATATAGATGCGGAACCTTATCACATGATTATAGAGTATTGGAGGCATTGACAGACCATTGAGAATCAATTGTGATAATAAAGCTATAAAATTATATTTCAAGAATAATCATAATTCCTCGAAGTCTAAACACATCGATATAAAATTTTTGACAGTTAAAAAAAGAGTTCAGAGTGGTTAAGTGGTGATAGAGCATATAAGGACATATTCAATATTAGCGGATCCGGTTTACCAAGGGTTTGTCACCCAATATATTTCATCAGTATGTACTGAATATGAGAGTTCTTCTTTTTGACTAAGTATCCATTTAGAGGGAATCTATATTTGGTATAATAACCTATATTAATGAGTACATAACTTATTGTACATACTAAAGTTTATACATGTGTATAAGATTTTGACCTCTGACATAAAATATCATGATTTACTATTACGATTTTGCATACAGTGCTCATAAATATGATGTACGATTCTATTTTTGAGTATAAGGTTGGATCATATTTTCTACTATGGTTTAGCATTAAGTATCAGTAAACATGATTTGGACATTGTTTTGGGTCATAAGGAGGACTTGTAATAACTTGATTCGTTAACATTAATGTGTTGTTAACGGTGATGAGCTTTATGGTGGGGTGGATAATCCCTCTAGGATGGGCCTTGGGTATAAGAGGAGAAAGCCTCATTCCATTGGGTATGATGTTGAAATTGAGTTTCTTCCTCTTCCTCTTCTCTTCCCCATTGAGACGAGACTCCAGTTATAGCCTAGATCCTGTAGAAGACCTTCTGCTGTGTGTAAGAACTTCATTTAGCAACAAGTATGAATACAATGGTATTGACTCTGGATCCAAGTTCTTTTGTGTGCCATTGCATTCAATTTCCATAGTAGTTGTGTTGATGATGATAATTAGATCCTCTACCTGCTTCGTAAAGTTTTTAATTGTAGTGCTTTTAGTCTCTTCCATTGGAGAAAGCTGCAAGGAAGAAGATGATAAATTAGATGGTTATAACTAGATGTAACGAAGGGCACAACAATTCTTCCAACATGAGAATTCTTTCTCTTTTCATTCTACGATAATCAAGGCACTGACTATCAAGCTAAATCAAGGAGTGAAGATGATGATCCAGCCTATCAGTTAGTGTTCTCGGGTCCGCTATCTATTTGAGAGAAAATTCCAAGTGTCTTTTTTCCATATGATAGCAAAGTTCTACAAGTGTATTTAATATGTTGGTTGGCATTCTAAAAATAACCCTATATAAGCTTTATAACAATTGATACATGTGGATTTCTCTCTTAAATTTTGATATGAATATAAAGATGCACCCAAAATGTAATTGATAAAAATAGAATTAAATAGATGGTCTCCAAGAGATTATTAGAGTTAACTCATCTTTTTAAGCTGATTAAAATGTTACATGTTTTTTCCTTTAAAATTTTAAATAGGAATAGATAAAAACATGAGGTCATTGGGATGCACTTTTGTTTTCAAGATGAGCAAATGACTCAAAAATAGTTTTATTATTGGTCAAAATTATTATATGGGGATCCCTTCAAAGTTTGAATCTAAATTGAACTTTGCACTTTAAGAGACTAATGAAGTCTGCTTATACTTTCAAAGTGACCACAATGATTAAAAAATAATAATGTTGTTAGAACATTTGACCCTTTTAGAATCTAGATTGATCATGATTTTGATGGTTTGACAAAAAGTTTAAATTAGACTCATTATTGTATTCAATATGCGTATAAAGTCGTGCAAGACTTAGCATGGCCAAGGTGCTTGATGACTCGATCAATGGTTTGAAGTCCATGGAGTTCAAAGAAAGATACGTGGATATTTGAGGAACTATAGGACAAGGAGTATCAAGGCACTACTGAGCCAAGGAGGTGAACTATATAAGTAAAGATGTGAAGGATGATATTTGGAGAACATGAGGGCTCAATGCATCCAAGAGATAAATAGCTTGATAAAAGAAGACCTTAAGGCATGGTAAGACTCCATGAGAGTTGTGAGTTGAGTGACCTCTACTTATAAGATGAAGGTAACACTCAACTTAGGTAGAGTTGATTGTTATAGTGATTGTAGTCAACATACTAATCGACTAAAGGAGCTCTTAAAAGAACTATTGACAATGTGAATGGAAATAAGAGTGGCGGATGGAAATGGATTCTCATTTTGCTTGGGAAGTTTAGTCCCACGTTGGAGGATGAGTGACTTTGTGGTTGGTTTATATTAGATCACAACACTTAAAGGTGTGAATATGTATGGGGAGAGACTCTCTCTTATATGTGGACCCACAGGAGAGTGCAAATCTAGGGCTCAAATTGCACTGAACCCAAATGACTCATGTGCGAGTGTGATCTACGCACGTCTAATATTGGATTGATCGGGGCAAAATCTGCCCAAGCAAATCAACCATCATTTTGCCACCTGAATCCTCTTTTTGTTATCATCTCAAGTGTATAACGGATGCATTAATGGGTTGATATGAAACGATTGACGTTAATAGAAAATCATGACTGCTTGAGTGAAATGATTGACCATTGATGGCCAGGGGTTGATGTTTCGAGCCAGGTGGGTAAAGGTAATAAATAACTTTTATTCGAATATTTACTATGACCAAAAGTTGGTGCTCCTTTATAAGGAGGTCATGACCTTGAGCAGAAAGGTAGGCAAAAAAGAAGCAAACGTACAAAGTCCATCCACTTTCATTCTCCAAAATTTCTTCACTCTCTGTCGTGTATTTCATTCGATAGTCTTCTCATGATAGCGTTAGGGTAATAGCTCGGTTCACCATGAACTACCAGTGCTTGGTTCTTTATGTGGTTGTACCGTTGTATCCTAGGAAACATATATCCAATGTGACCTCGAAGCATAACTGAAGGGATAAATCTATTTTAAAGAAATTACGTCAAACACATGCCTCGACATCTCATTTCCCACTCGGTCTCGGCCTCTCGACTCGGTGCTTGACGACCCACTTGGACTCAGTAGTCAGGCGACTTGACGACCCAACTTGGGACTTGAATTTTAGACTCGGGAGCACTCGACTCTCGGCTTCCCACTCGGGTTTAGGAAGCATTCAGGCTCGCTCGAACCTCGTGAAACTCGGGACCACTCAGAAGCACTCGACTTTGTCCAACGACGTCCCACTAAGACTCTAGAAGTCCACTTGGAAGCCCAACAATTGTCGACTTGACTCTGGGTAGTTGACAACTCCACCGCTTTAACCTTGTGCTATTCGCTACTCGGGCAGCAACCTTCCATTCGAGAACACCGCTTGGACAACCCAACAGCTCGGTTTAACCAATCTAGCCTAGCAGTTTGAGATTATCAGTTTAAGCCATCTCAATAGATAAGTTTGAGTTATTTTTTATAATTTCAATTTAGAACATCCCTATTATCTTTAATAACCCGATTATGGAATATTATTCAACAATTTTAAAATAGATTAGGTTCTATTGAGATGGCCACATAAAGTAATTGAGAAGCAAGATGCTCAACATGTGAAGGCCCCCTTCGTCCCGATTGAAAATGTTTCAATCAATCATAACAAGAAGCCAGAGAAATTTACTGGGTTGAACTTCAAATAGTGGTAACATAAGATGCTCTTCTACCTTGACTATGTTGAACCTAATCCAATTCTTGATGGAGAAACCTCCCAAGCCAGCTAAGGATATTACTAATGTCTAAACCATCAGTATAGTGGAAGCATGTAACCATTTTGAGTTCTTATGCTGAAACTACATCCTTAACTGCCTTGCTGACTCATTGTATGCTGTGTATGACATGAAGAGAATGACTAAGAAACTATGGGAGTCCTTGAACAAGAAATATAAGACTGAGGATATGGGGGCCAAAAGTTCATTGTTTGTCAATTCTTGGACTACAAAAAGGTTAACTACAAGATGACGATGATCAACCAAGTCCAAGAGCTTCAGGTGATCCAGCACGAGATTCACTCACATGACATAGTACTGAGTGAAACCTTCCAGGTGGCAGCTATCATTGAAAAATTTGCCTCCCAATTGGAAGGATTTCAAGAACTACTTGAAGCACTAGCAGAAGGAGATGAATGTTGAGGAACTCATAGTTAGACTTCACATTGAGGAAGACAACAAGAGTTAGAGAAGAAACTGTTCTCTCAGGCTACTATAAAAGCCAACGTGATCGACTATAGTCAAAACTCAAAATGGAAGAACCCCGGATCTTCCAAAGTGAGACCAAATGAGGCATCAAGAATAAATTCTTTAGGAAATGCCACAACTATGTCCGAGTCAGTCACAAATCCTCGAAATGCAAAAAACTGAGGAAGAAGCATGAGGCCAACCTGGTGGATAAAACTGAATGGTCAGATGTGAGCCTTTGTAATGTGGTCTTTGAAGTGAACTTGGTGGGTTCAAACTTGAGACGGTGATGGATTGATACCAATGTCACTTGACATGTGTGCTCTAACAAGAAGTTGCTTCACAACTTTGAAGAATTCAAAGACGGGGAAAAGTTGTATATGGGGAACTTAGCAATCTTAGGCATAAAGGGCCAAGAAAAAATGGTGCTGGAGATGACCTCAGGCAAGGAGCTGACTTTCAACAATTTGTTGTATGTTCTGGAGATTTGAAAGAATTTGATATCCGGATCAATTTTAAGCAAGCATAAATTTTGCATTATTTTTTAGTTTGACATAGTTGTTCGATCAAAAAATAGAATGTTTGTAGGAAAGAGCTATATAATAATGAGTTGTTCAAACGCAGTGTAATGGCCATTAGGCCTACAATTAAAAAAAATGAAAGCTCTTCTGTTTATATGCTTGAATCTTCCTTTTTATGGCATGGTAGATTAGGATATGTTAACTACGATGTATTGCATAAATTAATTAATATACAAAGCATACTTACATTTCACCTTGACTCGAAACACAAGTGTGAGACTTGTGTTTAAGCAAAAATGACAAGGTCATCCTTTCAACATATTGAAAGAAGCAGTGAACCACTCGGCCTAATCTACACCGACGTGTGCGACCTAAAAGGGGTACCGACACATTGTGGGAATAAGTACTTCATCACGTTTGTAGATGATAACATAAAATATTGTTATGTGCATCTTTTCAAAAGTAAAGATGAAGGTATAAAGAAATTTGTTCTCTATAAGAATGAAATTGAAAACTAACTTAATAAGAAGATTAAGGTATTGCGAAGTGACCAAGGTGGTGAATATGTATCATCATTCACTAAGTTGTGTGTTGAAAATGAGATCATATATGAAATAACAGCGTTGTATACTCCTCAGCAAAATGAGATTGTTGAGCAAAAGAATTGCAACAACTCCTTATACTCCTCAGCAAAATGAGGTTGTTGAGCGAAAGAATTGCACTCTGAAGGAGATAATGAATGCTCTTGTATTAAGATATGGATTACTAAAGTACTTGTTGAGAGGGGGGGAGTTGTATTAATAGTTAATTACCTTTTAAATAAGGTGCCCTAGAAGAAAATAAATAAGAACCCTTATGAGTTGTGGAACAGAAGACAATCATCCTAAAATATTTATGAATGTGATGTTTTACAAAAGTTTTGGTGCTTGATTTAAAAAGAATTAAAATAGGATCAAAGACTATTGATTGCATATTTATTGGATATGCACATAACGATAGCGCATATTGATTTCTTATGTATGAGTCTCAAATATTAGAAATACACAAGAACTCGATTATTGAATCAAGAAATGTCTCATTCTTCGAACATGTATTTCCTTATAAGACCCAAGAGGAGACAAGTTCCTTAAAACAAACATTTGAACCACAAGAAGAAGAAGTAGATGAATCAGTTGAAGTTGAGCTCAGATGAAGTAAAAGAGCTCGAGTGGAAAATCCTTTGGAATGAATTTTATCATTTTCATGTTGGAAAGTGAACTCCAAAGTTACAAAAATAGTAACTTATTCTGAGAGACTTCATTGAAAAGAGGCAATTGCATATGAAATTGATTCAATATTGTAAAATCATACTTAAGAATTTGTGGATCTTCCTCTGGAAGTAAACTACTAGGTTGCAAGTGGATTTTTAAAAAGAAAATAAAATCAAATAATACAATTGATAAATATAGGCTAGATTGATAATTAAAGGTTACTGACAATACGAAGGTCTTGGTTACTTTGATATATATTCTCTGATATCAAGAATAACTTCCATTAGAGTGTTGTTGATTATTGCCGCTCGAAGAAATTTAAAAATACATCTAATGGATGTAAAGATCACTTTTCTAAATAGGAATTTAGAAAAGAAAATCTACATAGAACAACCTGAAGGGTTTCCTATATTAGGGTAGGAAAATAAGGTTTGTAGATTAGTGAAGTTGTTATATGGCTTGAAATAATATGTAAAGAAGTGACATGAAAATTTTGATAATGCCATGAAGAAATATGGATTCAAGATAAATGAATGTGATAAATGTGTCTACATGATTATGTCAAGTCAAAGATAACCTAGCTGATCCACTAAGTAAAGGGTTAAATAGTGAGGTAGTTGTAATCTTATCACGAGGTATGAGATTGATTCCCGTGGAATATGTTGGTGTAAAGGAAACCTAACCTATATTGACTGGAGATTTTAAGAATTAGGTTCAATAGGACAACTTAACTGTACTGATTAAGTAAATCATTATGGCGGAACTATCCAATGGACTAGTGAAAGAATGGAGGTTAAGTATACACTTTTAATGATCCAGTGGAGTAATGTGGTGTTGGGTTTTCCGAGCCGAGAAATCGCCTTTTTGCGTTGCGGAAACCTCGGAAGCCCCATGCCATAGGATCCGTGCAAAGTAAAAAATTCTAAACTTCATATGCATGTTTCTAAGACCTAGATCTACATTAGATCTACATGAAAAAGAAGTTTACCCTTGATGCACGCCCTTCGCAAATCCCGCTCGCTCCGTTCTTCGCCGGATCTCAAGGTAGTAAACTAACCACCTCTCTATGGTATCCACACAAGCAAATATGTGGAGAAATCCTCCTCTAGAGTGTGCTAGCACTCTTGATCAGAGAAGTTTCGTTCAAGATGAGGAAGAGAGGAGGAAGAAGCAAACAAAAGCAAGAGAGGAAGAAGAAATAAAGTGGAGAGTTAATCCAATTAATCAACACTTCACTTTTAATTCTAGTGGCCGGCCACTTTTGTAACTCCTCATGGAAACCTTTTGTAACTTCCATGATGTGGCATCCACTAACTTTCAATGATGATGTGGAGAACCATAATTGGCCACTCAAGCCTAGTCATCCAATGAGGTGGCAACAAAGTCAAGTCAACATGACTCTTCACCTACCTCTTCCACATCATCAAGTCAAGTCAACATTCTTGATGATGTGGATCATCATTGACCAACTCTTGATCGGCCCCATGCCATGTCACCATGACATGGCATTTGGTCAAGTCAAACTTGACTTTAGTCAAATCAAACTTTGACTTTCTTCTTCCTCTTGATTAAGTCAAACTTAACCACTATATCTTCCATGGTTGATCAAATCCAACCATTGATTCAAGTCAATTTCAATTTAATGAATTTTTATTCATTAATTTAAATTGATTTAATGAATCAAATCTCAATTAGACTCATTCAACACTTGAATCAAACTTGAGTTCAACTCAACTAGTCTAACTTGGATTACTATTAACCCACTTTGGTTCATCTCATGAAACCAATCCTCTTGGTCCATCATATGGATCTAATCTCCATCTAATTGCCCTTAGTGTGTGACCCTATAGGTTCTTGTAACGTTGGCAATGCCCCTAAACACATTTAGGAACATAAACAATGAGAGGTATCTAGCAACACATCATTGCTACCCAAGTTACAAGAATGTTGAGATCCAACATCACCTTGTGACTACTAATTGTGACTCTCACAATATATGATAATGTCCTTCTATCCTTGACATCTAGAATGATCAAGCGAGGCATAGACCGTGTCATCCTCAAATCATTCTATATCTTGAACTCCAAGTAGACTCACTCTAATCAAACGAGCTCAACATCTCATGTTGACTCATTTGGGCATGGTCATGCACTTAGTGATCTCACTCTATCAAGAATGAAGATGTCACTCCCGTCATATAGGAGGGATAGATCCCATCTACATCACTCACATCCCTCCGCATAATTCGTTACATACCCAGTAATCGCCTTTATAGTCCACCCAGTTACGGGTGACGTTTGACGAAGCCAAAGTATGCAACTCCTTATGTAGGGAACCATGGTGACTTCAGGTCCAAGGACTAATAGTCATACTAATAGTCACATGAGAAAGTATATGACACTCATATAACGATCCATGATACTTTCTCATGGCGGGTCATTCAATATACATTCTCCAATGCATACCCATGTGTCAACTTGATATCTCATATCCATGACTTGTGAGATCAAGTCATCATGTTGACCTACATGCTAGTCTCTATGCATTAACATTGTCCTTGAATGTTAATACTTGACTAGGAATGGTTTAGTGTAGTGTTCTCTATATCATCTCACTATCGATTCAACCAATCGATTGATATAGATGTGAACCTACTACTCAAGGACGCTATTATACTTAGTTTATTTGGCACTAATACAAGTAAGTATAATAACAAAATGCCTTTATATATATGTAGAAATATGATACATCGAGTCCATACAATAATCATCTCATGATTGGCTCTAGGGCTCTCACTAACATGTGGATTATCTATAAGTGATCACCTATGTAAGAAAGAAGTGTGGTCGTTTCGAAGATAATTGAAAAGAATAATTAGAACTTTTTATAGAATCAAACATGTTCATGACCAAGAACGAACACACTCATGAGAACTGAGTTGTATTAAAGATAGTCCTGAGTGAGATGTGTAAATGCTTACATATACAATAAAACAGTTCAAGAACATTGCATCTATTGGTCAACCAGTAAGTAGACATGTCTTCACAAGAGAAAGTTTAAAAGGTAAAACCTACCTATCCTATACAAGACTCAATTGTTGAATGTTATCACATACCTTTTTCATTCATACAGGGGATTATTGGAAATGTGAATAGAAATAAGAGTGGTGGATGGAGATGGACTCCCATTTTGCTTGAGAAGTTTAGTCCCACATTGGGGGATGAGTGACTTCGTGGTTGGTTTATAATTGGATTACAACATTTGAAGGTGTGAACATGTATGGAGAGAGACTCTCTCTTACATGTGGGCTTGTTGGTTGTAAATCTAGGGCTTAGATTGCATTGAACCTAGGTGATTCGTGTGCGAGCACGACTGATGTGTGTCGAATGCTAACCGATTGGGGCAAAATTTTTCCAAGTGAATCAACCATCATTTTGTCACTTGAGTCCTCTTTTTACTACCTGCTCAAGTGTATTATGGATGCATTCATAGGCAGATCTAAAATGGTTGACATTAATGGAAAATCATAATCGCTCGAGTGAAACTGCTGACCATTGATGGCTAACCGTTGATGTTTCGAGGTAGGCAGGTAAAGACAATAAATGACTTTTATTCGGCTAATTATTATGGCCAAAGGTTGGTGTTCTTTTACAAGGAGGTCATGACCTTAAGCAGAAAGGTAGACGAAAAAGAAGCAGACATAGAATCTATCCACTTTTGTTCCTCGAAATTTCTTCCTCTCTATTGTGCATTTTGCTCGACAGTCTTCCCGTGATAACGTTTGGGTACTAGCTCGGTTCGCTACGAACAACTAGTGTTTGGTTGTGTATGTGGTTGTGCTATTGTATCTTGTGAAACAGACATCCAATGTGACCTCGAAGTATAGATGGAGGGGATAAATCTATTTTAAGGAACTTGCATCAAACGCAAGTCTCGACATCTTATTTCCCACTCGGTCTCATCCTCCTGACTCGATGCCCGATGCCTACTCGGATTTGACAATTGGATGACTTGACGACCCGACTTAGCACTTGGCTACCCGATTTGGCACTCGACTTTTGGACTCAGGAGCACTCATCTCTCCACTTCCCACTCGGGCTCGAGAAATGCTCGGGCTGCTCAAACCTCACAATACTAAGGACTACTCAACTTCGTCCAACGACGTCCTACTCGAACTCTGGAAATCCAAATAAGTCTGAGCTTTTTTTATAATTTCAATTCAGAGCATCCCTGTTATCTCTGACAATTAAATTGTCGAATATTCTCCAACAAGAACTTAGGTAGCACTCAACAAGCCATAACAAATGGATCGGTAACAACTTAAAAGATGAATCAACTAATGGATACCGACTCAGGAATATTGTGTAATGGAAGCAATTAAGACCATTTTAAAGTTTCCTGATTCCATGAATCTCAATAACAATAAAACATATTTCATGCTAATATTTTATCTTTTTTACGTTGTCATTGAATAATATTGAATAATTTATAAGAGATTTTTTCATCTTCAGTGAAGAAGAAAATATAAAAGATTTTAAGAATGATCATAGGCCATAAAGGATTATTGAACCATATTAAAATTAATCTGTCTTATTTAATTTGTTTTAAGTATTGTTACTTTTTGTTGTATATTTTATTTCTAAAAAAATAATTTATAATAAATCAGTATTCACTCCCTCTACCATTTTGTCCCCGGGCAATGATGCAACTAATTATCGGTTCATCACACTAGTCATTTAAATAGAAAGATGCACTTTAGGCGGAGCATTGAAGTCACATTTTTTAAATTATGCACTTTCAAAATAATCAAAATGATTTTAAAATAAAAATATTGCAATTTTAACTAAAATTGGTAGATGAGAAAATTTTCACTTAAATTTTAACTCTTTAGTAAAAGATGGAATCTGTCATCGCAGCGGCTCCACACATCGGTCTCACGACCATCTGTGAGGAGATAAATAAAGAAGTTACAGTTGGCTACTACAAGGAAGGGCATTGCTCGGCTTTGTCGAGATTCGACCTTTACTCACTTTTACAAATCTACCTCATAGTAACCAACTCAATCATGCTCCGATGACCTAAACTTAACTCTCAATAGATAGATAGATCCATTCTAGAGGTCATTGAAATCCACTAAATATGTCAAAGTAACCAAACAATCCAAATGGATTATCTAGTTAAGAATAGTTGTTTTTTATCTTTCTATTTTTTATCTTATTTTTTTACTACTTTTTATTTTAAATTTAATGATTTTTTTTAATTTTAAACTATTTTGATATTTAAAGCCTGACAACCCTAGGTTGGGCACCCCGTTATGTCATGGATCATGCTTGACACAACCCATGATCAATCTAGCTATATCGATTCGAAACATAATGGACCGATCAAGATTGAACCGTATCGATTCGATCAATCTATACCACCCTGATCAATCCATTTTGACACCACTAGCTGTTATTGTATCAAAAAAATTGAATGAATCTACCTATTAAATGTTTTACATGCAATCGGAAAATGATCTTCATCCATTTAGATTGAGAAATGAAACCTCCGCGGTATAATTGAGTTGGTTATGACGGAATAGAATTGTTGAAGTGGACAAGAGTCGAATATCGACGAAGTCGAGATAATGCCCTCCTCCATCGTGGCTAACTACAACTTTTCAATTTACCTCCACACAGATGGTCGTGAGACCACTGGGGTGGCAGGTTTCACCTTTTGCTGAAGAAGAGAAATGAAAATAATAATCTCTAGGACATGATTGAGTTGGTTATTATGGAACGACTTGTTGAAGTGGGCAAGGGTTGAATCTCGATGAAGCCAAGAAAATACTCTCCCACATAGTGGTTTACTGTAGCTTCCCGATTTATCTCCTCACAGATGGTCGTGAGATCGACCGTGTGAAACTGCTGGGGTGATGGATTTCATCTTTTACCGAATAGAAATGAAAATAATACATTCAATTGCTCCCACAACTATCCTCTTACCCATTGCCGAAATTACTACACAAATTTATGATAGTTTAAATTAGAAAACAAAGGATTCAAAGAGTTTAGAGGGGTTCAAGAAACATAGAAGAGGTTTATTTGTGAAATTAGATTAATTTAGGTCAATTTAATAATTTTAGCCAACATTACTAAACTATTCATTAAAAAAAAAAAAAGAAGGCATCAAACAACTCTAAAAAGGTGCAAGGAATACAAAGGATTGTTGTCTCGGGACATAACTGAGTTAATTATAACGGAGCAGAGTTGCAGAAGAGGACAAGGGTTTGAATCTCGACGAAGCCAAGACAATGTCCTCCTCCGTCGTGGTTAACTATAGTTTCTCGATTTACCTCTTCACAGATAGTCATGGGGCCAACAGTATGGGGCTGCTAGGGTGATGAATTTCACCTTTTACAAAAAAAAAAAGGAATACAAAGGATTGCATGTTTAGTCCATATCCAAAAGAGTACTTGTCTATAAAATTAGACCACTTTATAGGTCCATATATCAATTTTAACTAAAATTGATCTTGAATTACCTTTAAAAATATTTAATTTTTTTTATTAAACTAGTTAAATTTTTATTAAAAAATCTTCATATATATTTTTATTTTTTAAAATCAACTAATTCAGTTACCAACTAAATTAATCGATTTTTATCGATTCGAATTATTCTATTTTAATAGTAAAAATGGACCAATCTGATTGGTTTTTTTTTTTTGTTGATTTTAACAAATTTGATTCCATCGGGTTTTAACCAAATATTCACTCTTACTTTAATAATATATCTAAGTTTTATAGTGTTAGATGGCTCCAAATTCTTCAAAATAATTTTTCCCACGACGATGACTTTAGAAGCATTGTCGAATGATTTTATAAAGCCAAATGCTTCACCTCTTAAAAGGTTTCAATGAGTATCACAAAGTTGAATGTTACACATACCTTAATACAACCATTTATTTCGCTTTCACTTTTAGGGTGCGTTTGGTTGGGGGTCGTCCGTGATTACCTTGGTTATGTGATTACCAAGTAATCACATAACCAAGGTTATAGGGAATAAAACATAACCTTGTTTGGTTGAATGCTGTTTAGTTTAATGCTAGGTAATGAGACAAAACCTTGTTTGGTTGAAGGTTTTAATACATTACTTACTTTTACATTTACTATATTACCCTTATTTACTTGTTTGGTTTAATTCAATTATAATCATTTTTACAATTCAATTAATTTGATATTTAATTAACAAAAGCATACGAAGGGAAAAAGCATACGAAGGGAAAAAGCATTAACAAAAGCTTAATTATATATTTTTACAATTCAATTAATTTACTATATTTTTACAATTTACCAAGAACATCATACGAAGGGAAAAAGTATTAACAAAAGCTTAATTAGCACATTCATTACCCACAAGAAAGCAAGCATGCCCTTTGAGAAAACCACAACCACAAAAGATGACAAAGAGGATCTGTTCCAAACAAATCTCCTGTTCCAACAATCACAAAAGATTTTGGTCGCTAGCAACACTTATTCCATGATTACACTATAATTACCTCAACAAATTTCACCACTAGCTTACAAAATCCTGTTTTCTATCTTTATATAATCCTCCTATTTCGATCTTACCCCTTCAAGACTTTCTGAAAAATAATTGTTGACCTCCTGGACAATGATTATCATTAACAACATATGTTATCTAACTCAGAGTAGTTATCTGATGAAGTTTGCAGCTTGTCTATTCTTCCTACTGAAACTTTTACTTCAAAACATGCCATCATACAATGAGCATACAAGAGAAAGCCCATTTACTGATTACAGAACTTCCCCATTTACTGAGCATACAATGAGCTCGCTGGAGAGGAGGATCGCTGGAGAGGGCTTTCGCTCGCGGGAAAGGAGACTCGAGTTAGGGCTTTCGCTCGCGGGAGAGGAGACTCGCTCGCGGGAGAGGAGGCTCGCGACGGGAGAGGCTCGCGACAGGAGAAGATCGGGGACGGAGAGGAGGTTCGCTAGGGTTGGAATCGCCGCAGCCGCTTGGGATTCGCTCGCGTAGGGACGGGAGTCGGGTTAGAGGAGGAGCGGAAGGGGAAGGGGAAGGCTTCGAAGCTTGGAAAGCGGAGAGGAGGTTCGCTAGGGTTGGAATCGCCGCAGCCAAGGTTTCGCTCGCGCAGGGACGGGAGTCGGGTTTCGCTCGCGGAGGGTTGCAGAGGGCTTCGCTCGCGGAGGGATCGCGGGGCAATCGGGTAAAGCAAATTATGATAACCCCGGAATCCAACAAAACCTAGATTTTGAGAGGTTTTGCAATTCCGGGTTAGATGCCTGATTTGCTGATGTATGCTGACGTTTCAGCAATCCAATATTACCTGGGAATTATCAATTACCTCAACCAAACATAGTTTTTACAGATTACATTGGAGGGATAACCGGGGTAATCACCGATTACCCCCAACCAAACACACCCTTAAAGTTATGCTCGCATGTTATGCACATTTGAATGCACTCATATTAAGATTATTATTTACTAAAGAGAAACTTCAAATATACTTTCTTCTCTAAATTAAAAATCAACAACAGCAATTAAATCTTATCCCACTAGGTGGTGAGATCGATTATATGAATCTTTCTACACCCTTGAACTCTATTCCCTACTATATTATTATCTATATTTAAATAAATTTTATCTTATTTTATTATTTCTAACTAAATCATTTTTTATCTTCTTCGTTTGATAAACATATTTATCATAGTTTCACATCACCTAACTAGAATATTTATTGGAGGTCTAAGTATATATCCGTACCATCTTAAATGTATCTTTCAAAGTTTTTTCTCAATAGATGCAACTCTGACTTTCTCTCTAATGTTCTCATTTTTTATTTTGTCCATCCTCGTATGACCATACATCCATCTTAACATCCTGATATCTACAACTCTCATCTTCTGCTCATGTGCTCGAGTAATGACCCAACATTCAACACCATATAATATAGCAGGTCTAGCTGTCGTTTTATAGAACTTCCCTTTAAATTTTAGAGGTACTTTATGATCACATAAAATACTCGATGTTCTCCTCCATTTTAATCATCCTGCTTATATTTTAGGTAAGACACCTCTCTCATTCCCTCCATCGTCTTACAAAAATGATCCTAACTATTTAAAGCTCTCAATTTCAGACAACTCATCATCTTTTATCTTAACAATTGTCTTGTTATGTCTAATATTGCTAAATTTAAATTCTATATATTTTTATCTTTACTCTACTAAACCTAAAACCTTTCACTTCTAGTGTTTCTCGCCAATATTCTAATTTAACATTACTCCTTCGCGTATCTCATTTATCAAAACAATATCATCTACAAACAACATGCACCACAATATTGTGTCTTAAATGTGTTCAATGAGTTTGTCCATGATTAGTATAAAAATATAAGGACTTAGAGTTGATCCTTGATGTAACCCTATCTTTATTGAAAATGCTTCAGTTAATCCGTTTGAAGTCTTCACTTTGGTCGTTATATCCTTATACATATCTTTAATTAGTTCAATAAATGTTACACTAACACCTATCATTTCTAGAATTCTCCATATAATTTTCTTGGAACTATATTATAAGTTTTTTCTAAGTCAATAAATACAATGTGTAGATCTTACTTTTGCTCTCGATACTTTTTAATTAGTTATCTTAGAAGATGTATAACTTCTATTATCAACCTTTCAGGCATGAACCCAAATTAATTTTCGATCACCGTTATCTCTTTTCTTAATCTCTTTTTTATTACTCTTTTCCAAAGTTTCATAGTATGACTCATTAGTTTAAACCCTTATAGTTTACACAATTTTGTATTTCTCCCTTATTCTTATATAAAGGAACTAGAGTACTTACCTTCTATTGATCAGATATTTTTTTATTTTCAATATCATATTAAATAATTTTGTAAGCTATTTAATATCTTATTTCCCTAGACACTTTAATATCTTTATCGGAATATCATCTGATCCAACAACTTTCCCATTTTGCATCCCATTAAAAGCTTGTTCTACTTCTGAAGATTAAATTCTATGATAAAATTTTAAGTTTTTTTACTCATTTAACCTACTTATATTATCTAAGCTAAGTTGATCAGCTAAACCTTCATTAAAAAGTTGATAAAATTACCTTTTCCACTGCTCTTTTATTTCTCTACATTTACTAATACCATATTGCATTCATCTTTAATGCATCTTATTTGAGTAAAATCTTTTGTCTTTCTCTTTCTTACTTTAGCTATTCTATAAATGTCTCTTTCCCCTTCTTTTGTATCCAATTTTCGATATAATCGTTCAAAAGTTTCATTCTTAGTTTTATTCACTGTTTTCTTAGCCTCTTTCTTGGCTATTGTATTTTTTTTAAGTTTTCCTCATTCTTACAAATATATAATTCCTTATATATTGTTTGTTTTTCCTTCACTTTCTCCTGTACTTTCTCATTCCACCACCAAGATTTCTTATTTGATGGTGTATGCCTCTTTGACTCACCAAATACACTCTTGCTACTATTTTCAACTTTGATATTATCTTATCCTATGTCATATTAGAGTCACCATATATTTCACCTAGCACTTGTATTCCTACCTTCCCCTTAAATTTATTTTGTTTTTCATTTTTTAACTCCACCACTTAATTGTAGGAGTCGTGTATATTTTTCTTTTATTAATACTATGCTTAAGATGCATATCTAACACTACTAAACTATGTTTGGTAGTTAAGCTTTCTCCATGGATGACCTTACAATATTTATAAATCTTTTTATCTCTCTTCTTAATCATACGAAAGTCAATTTATGATTTATTATTTTTATTTTTAAACGTAGCCAAGTGTTCTTTTCTTTTCTTAAAAAATGTATTAGCTAGTATAAGATTATATGTTATCGTAAAATTTAATATAATTTTCTCTTCTTCATTTTTTTATTCCAAACCCATAACCCATATGCATTTTCTCATATTCTTTATTTTTCACTTCGACATACCTGTTTAGATCACCTCCTAATAAAATCATTTCATTTGGTAAAATATTTTGTAATACTTTATTAAAGTCGTCCCAAAATTTTAATTTGGTCTTCATCTAATCTTGTTTGAAGTGCATATACACTAATTATGTTCATAGTTTCTTTCTTTACTACTATATTATAATTCAATCTCATTCTCTAACTACTTCTACAATCTCATCCTTTAACAAACTATCTACAATAATGTATATTTCATTTTTTATTTTACTCTTTCCTGTGTATCATAATTTAAAACCTAAGTTCTCTATATAGTTTTCTTATAATATTTAAGTTTTCTACCATCTTTATCTTTTCACTTACCTATTTTTTTCTTATAAATATAAAATATTAATGGTTCTTCTAATCATTGTATCTACTAGCTCCATTGCTTTACTAGTGAGATTCTTATATTCTTATGTTTCTAATTTTAGACTATTAATTTTCTTATAATACTTGTTTTTCTTTAATCTATGGTGTAAGAACTTTTATCTATTTAACACTACATTTAAGTTCTTATGGAAATATAGCAATTCCATGCCGATACGTTACAGTCAAACCCTATAACATAAATTTTTATATATTTATCATTATATTTGAGTTTTAAAAATTAGCTATCCTTATTGAGACATTATAATTGAACTGTACAATATATTTCTTTTGATAAATAATAGATTCATTCATTAAATATTTATTTACTGACCGACTGATAATCTAACGCAATTAATGTTAAATTATTTAATCTAACGCAATTAATGTTAAATTATTTAGTGAATGATTAACCTTTTGAGAGTGGGATTCGTTGGCGGAGTTAAAAGTTAATGATCAACCTGTTGAGAGTGGGATTTGAAGCCACGCCCTCAACTCGCATATCTCCAAATTAAGAATCAGATGAAAAAATTAAAATTATTTTTATCTCAGATAGTTAATGATTCCTCACCAACCATTGACATCTTAAATTTTTTATCTCATCGGAAGAAAATAGTCTCTATCAAATATTATAACTCTGTAACTTTTATATATATACAAGGATGAAAATATACCATAAATTAAATTTTATTTATATGTGTATCCAATTTTTATTTTATCTTGGTCGATTTATCCACGTCAAGAACTATCCAACTTCTCAAAAAGGTTCAGAACAGAACGAACAGAGAGAAGAGCTTGATTGTAAAATTAATTAAACTAGTTTTAGATCATTTAACAGTTTAATAAAGAAGGGCAGAACAAGCACCCAGAGGGTCCATGGAATACAAAAGAGAATTTAATTGTAATATTATACCAGATCATTTACTAGTTTTAATCAAACAATACTACAACAAACCTTTGATTCAACAAAGTTTGAAACATGTTGAGCACAGAGGCAAAGCTACATGCCAAAGTTTTGAACCAGAATGTCTCAAAATGTTGCTATGTGTTCTGGTTTTAGAAATGAGGAACCATGATGAGAAGTTGAGCAGATTACCTTAAGATATCGAATCTCAGAGGTAATAATTCAGGATTGGCATGCTCTATTCAGTTTTCCGGTAAGAAATGGGAAAGCTTCTGATGCTTCTGTGAAAGAATACTTGGACTCTAGTTATGCTTGCAGTTGATACTCCCCTCCTTCTGGGATGAAATGGGAAAGGTTCTGATGAAATTGTATTAACATATTATCCTTCGTAAAGCTTCCTGATCAGTAAGAATAAACATACGAGGATAATGAAATTCTATGCAACGGAAATAATACTACCGTCGCATGAAAGAATACTTGTATCCTCCATTTGGTCCAATTCTCTTACATTTCAACTAATTCTATGTGTGTGTGGTAGAACATTTGTATTCTCCATCTTTACACTATCAAATAACTCCACTCTTGGACCTTCTGTAGCACATCGACTAATGTTTGTTCCCTTAAATGCCGAGGGAATATCTGAGCAGTAACATAGTTTGAGAAGTTTCAGAAATAAGGAACTGGAAATACCATGAGAAGATGGATCTCAGAGTCCTCTGGTTAGACATGGTTGTTGCTATCATCAGTTGCAGCTGGCCTTAACTGTCAGCATCACCTTGAGAAGGTGACTGGTAATCTGACTTCTCATCCTCACCAGAGTCAGATGCTGTACTGGCATTGCAAATTTCCACGCATACATTCTCTTCGTCGGCTATTATAGAGTGATCTCGCTGTGGTTCAGATTCACTGCTCCTATTTAGCAAGGCCCCCACCTTTACGATATTAAACACAATCCCATTTTGTATCCTTTCAGGTTGCAAAAGGTCTCCGGTGGAAACTGTAATGCTTGTGGGAGCAGCACCGGGAACTGAATCTATATTTTCTGAACTTCTATCAGTAGCTATACTCGAGTTGTTATAGTGAGGATCCCTACCAACTACCTGAGCCCCCAATGGATTGGGATGTGCCACTGAAACATCAGCTTCTTCTTCCTTTGATCTATTGAACTCTGACTCCACCTCAAGACTCTGCACGAAGCTGATAAATTTAGCAGCGGAAGGTGTTCTCATCAAAGGGCCACCATTTCTTGTCCAAGAATATAGGTCTATAGTCTCTGATTCGCTATCACTTCCGTCGTACATGCTTCGTTGAGACTGGTTATTTCTGTTCAATTGCCCAGCAGAAGGATTTCCCAGCTGGATTGAAGCAGCAGAATCCATAATTAAATCTTCTTCAAGTGAGCCTGATGAATTCTCCCTTGCAATGCAATTCCATGAGGGAATTCTCCGAGAAGCACTGAATCGCATGAAGTTTGTGTGACCTTGGGATGCAGCTGCCCTCTCAGCACTTCTCTTGAGCCTGCGCATATGGTTAAGGAGGGCAACACATTCATCTAGTGCAAGTTCAATTGCACAGTTGGCCTTAATTGCAGAGAGCTTCTCCCATGTGCATCTTCTTCCTTGGTTAGCAGCCTTTTGAAGCTCCGCATGTGATGGGTTTTGAATGATCTTTGAATACTGAAACCAGAAGCGAACCAAAATCCGTCAACCTATGAAATCTTCAAAACAGAGTTTCAACAAAATATAAGAAACAGAAAACAGTACCTGAGCAAGAGTAGCTGGCATAACCACTGTAACATCACCCTCCCAATCTTGAGCAAACAATTTAGCAATGCCACCCAATGGAAAACCAAGTTCAAGAAATTGATTGCATCGATGTTTAACTTCCATTTCGACAAGGTGAGCAAGCTGCATATAGATCAACTAATGAGATTGACAAATTTAAATAGTTGTTGGCATACATTTGCTTGCTAGACAACTTGTTACAATCCTTGCAGTAATCTATCATGTATACGGTGCAATAGTACTCAGTAAAAGATTTTCTTATACAAGTTTGATTATTATAATCAAATTTTAAGGTTAAAAACAAAAACAAAGGCATCATCATGAAGACAATAATGCCAAATACCTTTGCAGCAAAGTTTCCACCATAAGCTCTGATAATTTCCTTTACTCTCAACAATGGGGCTATATGAGGATTGGCTTGGCTAACAATAAAGTGGTTGACATTAAATAATTCCTTCAACTGAATCATAGGCAAATCACTCTCCAAGCTTCCATCTCTCCACCGACGCGCTGAAGCTCCAGGATTATCCTCGGGGCCCAACGAAAACGGTGCAAGATAAGGAACAATTTCACCAAATCTATCTTTCGCCATCAACTCCTGAGCCTCAAACAATCCAGGAAATGCACAAGAGGCAGTTACAGCACTCCAAATAACAACATGAGGAGAGGTCAAGTAATTAAGGCATCGAGGTGGTTCATGTTTTCTGGGAGAACAAACAGTTATACCAAGTATACGGCCAGTCATATCATAAGCCTCTTGAAATGTTAAATTGCTCGTGAGACGCCTCAAAAGCCTTTGTAATTGCCTAATCTCATGGACTGCACCACGTGTCATGATCCTCTTAACCACTGCAAAAACCCCACCTAACTGGTCAAAAAATTCCAATGTGTGCCATGAATCTTCAAAGAAGCTCTCAAGCTCAGGCCAAGACCTTGTTGCTACAATAGCACACATTATAGAACCTACACTAGATCCTGCTATAATTCTAGGCAGCAGTTTATGCTCCACTAATGTTTTTACTACGCCAACATGGAAAGAACCCAGTGAAGCACCACCACTTAGGAGCAAGGCTGACCTACCAAAAGCATGCCTTGTTTCATGCATAAAAGCAAGTTTCTCTTCCAAAAGCAACTCATCTGAGTCTGAATCGCAAACCATTTTCAATTGAGTTGAAACTTCATCAATGTACTCCTTGATGAGTTTTGGTACCTGCATTGCAATCAATTTGGTGGTCAATCTGTCAATTTACTCGAGCTAGATAGTTAAGGATAAGAAATAAGGTAACATAGGAATCATCACTTCCAAATGATTAATTTCACAAGGGAAGCAAAAAAAAAAAAAAAAGTACCCTCATCCCCTGCCCATTTGGAATATCTTTCCCACACCTTTTACATGAGATATAAATATACAACATATAATATGCATAAGAACACTTCTAAACGATTGTTCAAAATCAAGGACAAAAAAAAAAGTTCCACACAGAAGACAACCATTTATCCCAATGTCCTGTTCAACTCCCCGCTATTGCCATCACATTATCTATACCAGACCTTCAGGGTTTTCCCCTATGCATATAAATTCCCTTAGCAAGAAAGAAATAAGGATGGTAGTACAACACCAAGATCTATTAACATATGAATTTGAATGGCATAGTCTTATTTCTTTCAGTTAGAAAATAATCCAGTCACCACAACTCTAGCTGTGGATGCTTGATGCTTAACCTAGTAGATATGATTTTGAAACTGTCATGAAATATAACCAGGATAAAACTTCAGATGAGCATCAATGTTTTTATCGATTCCACTTTATTACCAACTAAGAATCCTTACAACGGAATTCAAGCTTTAAATATTACAAGTTTGGTGCATCAGTTATTAACGCTAAAGACATGCAAAACTAACTTCTCAAGAAAAACTGACAACCTTTTTTAAATGTTGGATAGTTAGAAGGTAGTTGGCGTGATATGTTAAGAAAATTAAAACCAGAAAGAACATTGAAGAAAAAGCACCTGCATGAGTAGCAAGGTTAACAACGACAAGTTACTTAAAATGAAGGTAGACTCAGATTAACCCCTCTCCTTGAAAAAAGAATCGAATCAAAGTTATCAAGCTTGAAGCATAAGCTTGAGAGACTAAGACTGAGAAAATAGGGACCAAACTCGGCAACGCTAAGAAATAAATACGATACCTGCAGCCTACCCTTGTGCAGCTCGGGATTGCACATGTTGCCGAGATTCCTGAGCAGGTCAGCGCGCATGCAAAAAACGATGTCCCGCAGGGATCCGTCCTGTCGGCGGTGGCGCAGCTCCTGCAGCTTATTCCGGACAAGCTCCTCGTCGTAGAGGTCGCCTTCGCTCATCTTGGGCGTCAACTCCTTGTCGAGCATCTTGGCGGCGTGGGACCACTCCTCGTACGTGAGCGCGCTGCGCACCATGTTGCGCCAGAACTTGCGGCGGTAGGCGGACTCGGCGCGGCGCCGGACGTTGGTGAAGCGGCGGAGGGCGAAGGCGACGAGCGTGACGAGGGCGAGGATTCCCTGGGCGTTGCGGGGGTGGAGCGATGCGGCGAGGGGGAGCAGCACGCCACCGCGGAGACGGCGGAGGGCGGCGCGTAGGAGAAGGAAGAGGCGCATGCGAAGGAGGCGGAGGGAGCCGCCGAGGAGGACACGGAGGGCGATGGCGCGGCCGAGGACGGTGGAGGGCCCGATCGAGAAGGCGTCCACCGCCGCCTCGTCGGTGATGTCCATGGATCAGAACCAGATCCCAATCCCTCTTCTTCCCCCTTTTGCAAAATTTCTCTCTCTCTTTTCCCCGTCGAGGAAAGGAAAGGGAAGGAACTGGGAGACGGTGGCGTGCGGATATTGAATTAAAAAAACATCCTGCGATCGCTAAATATATGCAAAACAAAAATAAAATAAAATAAAATAATAAATAAAGACCGGAGAGAGGCCAGGCCACTGCGGCGCGCCGTTCAAAATAGACCAAGAAAGACACGTGGATCCAGATCAGAGGAGGAGTGAGATAAACATATTTAATGTTATTTATTTGGATAAAATCAAAACGTCACCTATAATTATTATAATCATTAAGAAAGATATTTTTTAAAATCTATTCGTATCAACTATAATCTTCAATTTGATGTGGACTTAAATTGATTCGTCCTATCAAATAATTTAGCCATATTGAGTTAAATTTTATTAATCTATTTTAAAATAGATTCAGATGGATTGACCCACTTAGTCCATGACTCACATGAATTAATTCGCGACAGATTTAAATTGATTCCCGGATTGAGAAAGTTTATTTATTTATTTTAAATTTTAAAATTAAAATAGAAAACTTAATAAATTAGTAGGCTTATCCATCTAAATTATAATTTAAATTTAAAATTTTCAACTTGATCAATTTAAATTTAAAATTTTAAAATTTTTTATTTTTTGATAGACCCGTAGATTGATCCGTCTAATCCGCAACTCGTCTTGGATTGGATTGGAAAATTTTTCAACCCGTGAAGTTGGTGGATCACCCATCTCACCCGTCATATAATAAATTTTTAGTGGGTTGGTCCGTCCCATCATTGATTGGTCCGTTTGAGAGCACTAATACCAACAACAACAAAAATTTATTTCAGTATTATCACAACAATTAATTATAAAATACATTTATATAAAAAAAATCCGATAACAAATTAAACAAAATTATTTTAAAACTATTATAACAATTATAATAATTTGCACCTATAGTTATTAAGAAAGATATTTTTTTAAAATCTATTCGTATCAAAAACAAATATTTCAGTATTATTACAACAATTAATTATAAAATACTTTTATATAAAAAAATTCCGATAACAAGTAAATCAAAATTATTTTAAAACTATTATAACAATTAAAATAATTTATAACTAAATTAATAATATATATATAATATTTTTTATCAAATTGAACTAAAAAGATATATAATTTATATATATATATATTATAATAGTTATTTTGTAATTGCTATGTAATATTAAATAAAGGTATTTTTAATATGAAAAAATAAGATAAAATATAATTCTTTTAATTTTTATCCTATTTATTTCTCATGGCTGATGAGAATAAATAATAAATTTTTTTACTCAAATTTGATTTCGCCCCCAGTTTTAAAATAATATCAATTAACTCTTCGAGCATTTAATTACTTGTGAGTTAATAATAATATTTTTTAAATTGCTAATGAAGTGAAAAGTTTCAAAGAAAATTAATGAGCAAAAAACGTTAAACTTACATGAATTGATCTGACAATTAGATTAAATATTAAAGGAAAATTGAACGGCATTTTGCTGAATGCCTTACTTTTACTTTATATCTAAATCACGTATTATATTTTTATATTTATTAAATCATGTATCTCTTTTCAAAAATACTCCTTGACACACTTGAGCTACGAAGTGTATTTAAAATCTTAAAAAATGGTTTATCGTTGTAGTGGATTTTAAAAATACTATTTCTCCTTCTAAAACGTTTTTTAAAAAAATTAAAACTTAGCAAGGGGCTAATTATGGGGTAGAATCAAGATTGAAAAATATGATTACATTCAGAAGAATTTCAAGAATATAATAGTATTAATTTGGATTGAATTTAATACATCTAAGGTCATCATTGAGTTTTGAGTTAAAGTTCACTTATGACCTTAGACACATCCAAATCAATCCAAACTAAAATCAATACACTCCTAGAAATCCTCTTGAGTTTCATCGTATCCTCAAATCTTAATTTCACATCTTAGATAGCATGCTATGAATTTATGAAATTTAGTCAACTTAGTATAATTTTAGCACAACTCAGTATTATACTTAGGTATATTATCTTTACTCAATAACAATACTAATTTGTTCTTAGGACTCTCTTGAAAAATCAAGATATTGTACTATTATAAATAAATTTTGATCAAAACTCATTGATAAACTTAACAACATCAGAATCATTCCAAATTAAAATCAATGCACTCCTAAGAGTCTCTTAAATCTCATCATGTCTAAAATTTTCAGATTTTAGAGTCTGTACAACCATTAGTGGATTTTGATTAAAATTATTTGATGGTCATATAATATTCATATTTTAAAATTTTTGACATGGTTATAGTTAAGAGAGTTTCATAAACATATTGTTATTGTTGTTAAGTGAATATGATATTCCTAAGTCTAATAGTAAGTTTGTGTCAAATTATATAAAATCGTCTAAATTTCAAAAACCCACAGCATGATATATGAGTTGTGGAATTTAGAATTGAGGGTACAATGAGATTCAGGAAGCTTCTAAGAGTGTATTGGTCATGGTTTGAGTTGATTTTGATATTCCTAAGGTTATTAATGAGTTTTGGTCAAAATTCACTAATAGTTGTATAATATCTAAATTTTAAAATTTTGAGTATGGTCAAAGTTAAGAGAGTTTAAGGAACACATTAATACTATTGTTGAGTGAATATAATATGTCTAAGTTTAATTGTAACTTTGTGTCAAATTATATAAAACTGCCTAAATTTTAAAAACCCCATAACATGCTATTTAAGCTGTAGAATTAATGTTTGAGGACATAATAAGACTTAGGAGGCTCTTAAGAATGCATTAGTCTTAGTTTGTGTTAATTTTGATGTTTTTAAGATCATTAATGAGTTTTAATCAAAACTCACTAATGGTCGTGTGGTGTCCAGATTCTAAAATTTTGATTATAGTCAGAGTCAAAGAAGTCCCAAAAACATATTGACGTTATTATTGAATAAATATGATATTTCTAAGTCTAATAATAAATTGATGCCAAATTCACTCAAAATTATATAAAATTTAAAAATTCGTAATAACTTATCTAAGGTGTGAAACTAAAATTGGAGAGCATGGCGAGACTCAAAAGACTGTGTTATGGGCGTGAGAAGGGCGTCAAGAGACAGGTTAAGTTAACCAAGTCAGAAGAAGCAATGGGGTAACCATATTCAAGGAGGTGAGGCAAGCAAGCCCCGGTCCACGCCTCTGGTAACTCACTTGGGCAGTCCCTATGGATAAATGTCGGGTTCCCCAGTCACCCCCCGTCAACCATATCCGAGCCGAGACAAGTCCCACTTCGGCTCGGATCCATGGCCTCACGGGGATCCGAACTCCGCCACGGCCAGGATACCGGGATACTTACCGAACCAAACTTCACCTCGGCCAGGAGGCGAAGTCCCCTTCAGTTCAGTCGCCGGATCAAAATCCTTTTCGGTACGGGGATAAGGCTTCTTGCCGAGCCGAACTCCACTTCGGCTCGGAGTAGAACTCCGCTCTGGCACTCTTACCTCGCTCGACAGGTCCTATCAGAAAAGACGTATCAAATCTCTCCATTTCCCAAGGGCCACTCCGTCCTTCATTCGTTATGAATGTTCTCCGTATCCTCCCACCCTTCTCTCATAAGGGGGAGGAGGACACGTGCCTGATGTGACTCCTTCTTTAATGCAAATCAGCGATGGGACACGCTCGCCTGTTACACCATCCCTCTAGATACGCCCCTTGACACACCTCAGGACACGTTCATAACGGTGAGGGAACCCCCATCCCATCAAGGATGTGACACAACTTTTTCTTCTCCTTTAAAAGGTTAGCATCTTGCTGGAGAAGGTACGCAAGAAAAAACCCGGAAACCCTTTTTCCATCTCTCGTTTCCAATCCACTTCTCCTCCAACTGCTAACTTAAGCATCGGAGTGGTCGCGCCAGGGAACCATCCCCTGGCTCTCCTTCTCACGAGCTTCTCTCTTGCAGGGTCCTTCTTCTGAATCCTCTTCGCCACTCTGACCAACCCCAGCGAGGTACTGTAGAGGGAGTTAGCCGCTCGATCCGGAAGCAGATCTCAACAGGAACATATTTTGGCGCCGTCTGTGGGAACACAAACTGCCTTGCCTTGAGACGTGCTGGGAGACAACCTCGTCGGACCTGCTCACACATCACTTTAACCCAAGAGGGATATCACCGTCTAATGGCTGCCGCTGTCGCAGCCTCGCAAAACCAGCCCTTCGCTCCAGCCTGGCCCTTCACAAAATCCGCCCCGTCTGAGCTCCTCAGCGTTTCGGCGGCCCTCCTTACTATGTCACTGAGCTCCTCAGCCTCTCAATTAACCTCTCAGCGGCTCGACCTACAGTTCGCCAGTCTTCTCAGCTCGGCGGTTTTGTCGATGTCGAAAGGAGCAATCCTGGTACACATGACTGCATCGTATTCTGATCCCGGTGCATATGCTTTTTGCAAGGCATCTTTCTACCGCAATTTCAACCTCCCCCGCACTCCTGCAGCAGGGGTCGAGCTAAACTCTGGTGATCTCGGATCACTAGCTCCATCGGCAATACTCCATTCGGCTTGGACATAGCCAAGGTCGAGCTCAATTCTGGTGGTCTCGGACCACTAGCTCCATCGGCAAACGTCCTACTATACAGGGCTCAACCTCCCCCGCGCTCCTGTAGCCGGGGTCGAGCTAAACTCTGGTGGTCTCGGACCACTAGCTCCATCGGCAATACTCCCTTCGGCTTGGACATAGCCAAGGTCGAGCTAAACTCTAGTGATCTCGGATCACTAGCTCCATCGGCACGCGAGTTGGCCGGCTGCGGATGCCCGT
>NC_133875.1:1298671-1403525 GCF_044706935.1 Curcuma longa
CATGTCGGACAGGTGTGTATCTTTGTACCGTAGGAATAGATGGATACATTTGTTGGACAGCAAATTTTAAGAAAAGAACCAAAAGGTTCTCCACAGTCTTATAGTAGCACATCGTCTATTTTTCCAAAAATTTCTTCATTTAATTTCTAAGTATCCAGTACTCTTTCACCAAGCTTTCTTCGGGCTGTTGAAG
Organism: Curcuma longa; assembly: GCF_044706935.1. Taxonomy (NCBI): domain Eukaryota; kingdom Viridiplantae; phylum Streptophyta; class Magnoliopsida; order Zingiberales; family Zingiberaceae; genus Curcuma; species Curcuma longa. The sequence continues at coordinate 1,298,865 of NC_133875.1, forward strand.
GCATGTGATTTCAGGCTTATTCATGGACTTGAATTAATCAGGCGTGTGCATCCCGTGCCAAACTGTGTTGGACTAGGCCAGCCAAGCTTGACTTGGACAATGGGTCGAGTTAGGCAATAGGAGCTCAACCCGTGTTCCAGATGGGGCACTACCTAGAGCTGGTTCAGTGCTGGGCACGACAGGATTTGCATTGTGGTCAATTTTATCCTAAGGAATTACACTAGTACACTCAGTGTGTATTGAGCAGGATCATGAGGATTGTTCGATTTATACTGACTATATAATCGAACTAAACCTCTGTTGCTATGAATGTATATGCTCTTAATCCCTATATAATAATAAGCACATGTAATTAGTATATACTTCTTTGATTTATCAAAGGGTGAGATTTAGAGCTATAGATCAAAGATCCGATGAGTTAGGAAGTAGTATTATGTACATGGTGTGTTGTTGATTATAGAAGAAGGAAACTGTGTCCTATAATCTAAGCTCTGATGATGTCCCCTTGAGAAGCTCATAAAGGATTATCATGTAAACCCTGCAGGTGGACTTAGATCCGCATGATAACAAAGGATGAGTGGTACTACTCTCGGAATCAGAAGTTGATTAAATTCGAGTTGTTAGTAACTCATTTAATTAACGGACATACGATATCTTAAACACAGGAAGATTAATGTACTTATAGTAAGAAGGAGCTCTTACTATAATATGGGATTGGTGCGATAGTGCAATAATAACTCTCTAGTGGAATGAATTATTATTGATGGACTTGAGTTGGATGTTCAGGGAGAACACAGGAAGCACAAATCCATCAGGAGGTCAAAACCAATTTCTCCTCTAGGTCCCTGCTGTAGCCTCTGGATAGAACCTCGTATCTACCTAAGAAAATTATATGAAATTTCAGATAGGAAATTTTAAGAATTTCTGAAATTATTTTTCCAGAGAAAAATTTTGTTAAGAAATTCTGATTAAAATTTCTGTTACGAAATTATTAATTTTCTTCCGCATAAAAAATTAATTATGATTTTTCTAATCAAATCTAGATAAGATTTGATTTGATTAGAATCAAATCTGGATGAGATTTGATTTGATTAGAATCATAATTTTATCTCTTCCGCAGATAAAATTGGTTATGATTTTCAAATCTGGATAAGAAAGATTTGATTGAATTATAATCATACCACTAGAATGAGATCTCATCTTAGCCGTTATTTGATTAACTATACAACCGAGTTAACAAGATCACAACGTGATCTCTCTCATTAAGGCTCAGTCAAACATTGCCTCGGTCTACATGACGATTCAAATTTGATTGTCAGATGCAAAAATCGTATAAACAGCAAACCAACATCACCATCTAATCTGCGGTTGCGTTAGAAAAAATATCCTTGTACGACATCACCATTAATGCAGCAAGGTATTCTCGCAGCTTGAGGTAGATAATGCACGCTAACCATTAATGCAACCATGCAACATGCCAATGATAAGGCTAATACGTGATCTGGCGTATCGTGATCACTAAATGCAATGTCTTATTCCCTTGGAAATGAGGATCTAGCCAGTTGTCCTGATGAGGTGTCGATATCATGTTGGATATCTCAATGATAGCTTAGCAAGGTCATTGAACAAGATATCTCAAAATAACTCAGCATAGTCCAGTCAGTCGGAGTACACCTCTTTCGATTAGACTAATTGGGGAGGCTTGTGATATGACAGAAGCCTACAACGGCCACAAGGATTGCGAGATCCGGAATGATGTTGAGTTATTAGTCAAAATCAAGAGGATTAGACAAATCTCAAAGGATGGCAAGTTTGCAACTCCAAGCCTCGGATCCCAACCTTGGTCTTAAGCCTCGGGGGTCGACCTTAGCCTCAATCCTCGGCACCAACCTTATCTTAGCCTCGGGCAACCTCATCTCACCTTGGGCGCCAACCTCTACTTGGTCTCAGGCTCCGATCGGCCTCAAGCCTCGGGGCCCAACCTTGGCCTCAAGCCTCGAACGACGACCTCATCTTAGCCTTGGGCGCCGACCTCTATTCGGTCTCAGGCCCCAATCTTGACCTTAAACCTCGGGTCCCGACCTCAACCTTAAGCCTCTGATGCTAACCTCGACCTCTACTCAATCTCATGCGTCGTCTTCGCCTCAAGGCTCGAGGCTCGACCTCGGCCTCAAGCCTTGGGTCCCGACTTTGGCCTCAAGCCTCGGGTCCCGACCTCAGCCTCTAATCAGTCTCATGCGCCGACTTCATCTCAGCCTCGAGTCCTGACCTCGACCTCTATTCGATATCGAGCGTCGATCTCATCTCAGCCTCAGGTCTCTCTTCGTCTGCTTTTAGGTTGAGCCCATAAGGTTGGTTCGCTCACAAGACCATGAAGCCCTAAGATTGTTTCTCCTGAAAAGCAAGGAAAGTATCCCAGAAGACATGGACAATGGGAGCACATATCTCAGAACATACCATAAACGGATGCTTATGTTTCAGAGAACGAACACATTGATAACTATATAAAAGGTCACACATACCCATGGGCATAGATATGCACACACAAAATTTTAATTTCTTCAAGTCCTTAATCTCTGACATCGCTCCCGATAAAATACTAACTTGAGTGTCAGAGTGGCTTGCCGAGATCCATCCCTGGCGCCATTCTAACCCTCTTTTTGGAGTGTTTTTCAAGTATTTTCATCATCTCTAGTAATAATCTTTAGGGAGTATGCACATCAACCTATTCATTAACTAGTAGCTTGATCATCCACGGCATTTGGCCAGAATAATATACATACATATGGAACATTTATATGTCCAATTAAAGATAGATTTACTCACATCAAATACATACAAAGTATAATCTTAAAATCTACGAGTCACTATGCTCCCCCAAATGGATTTCTACAAATACATATATAGGAACAATTTAGAAGACTCAAGATTAACTAATTTTGATAATGACATAAAATTTGGTAATTAATTCAAATTCAAGTTCGATGGATCCAATCTTGATCTGATTAACCCGATAAAACCCGAATTAGCTATCTCAAGTGTAGAACTCGAGTATAGAGTATATGGATATGACTCGAGCTACATGTGAGCTTATCTAGGTTAAATAACTAAAGATAGAGTTGGGATATTCTCCTGAAGAGTCAATAAAATTGTGATGTCACAACTAGCTAGGCTACCATGTACATAGCTCTAATTCAATGTTCTAAGAGAGGATAAAACATAGAAATTGATTGAGATTTTCATAATCCAACAAAATTATCACATCATTTGATATCTTTAGTGACCAATGAGCATGTTTGCTAAACAATTGTTCTTGAGAGGTAATAGAATTGAGTATATTTGTCACAAGCTGAGTTTTTATAATATCTTTGAGTGAGCTTGATAGCGAGTCTTAGTGTTGTAACAAGCTAAGTTTTTATAATATACTTTAACTATGTTTAAAGGGGGGTGTTAGACACCATATGGTAACACACTAGATATCTAATTGTAAATTCTATGTAAAGAAAATGTACTTTTACATTAATGAATAATATGCATAGGTTGAGAGATTACTACTGTACCTTAACCTAATTGTTTCCCCCATTAATTATAACTATTTCTATTTTGAATGGTTTTTTCGACTTATAGCAAATTCAATCTATCTTAGCTTGTTTGACTCTTACGTCATTATGAAGGAGATTTTCTTAATCATGAATTCTAAATCGAACTTCTAAACCATATGAACTCGAACAAGAATCATGCTCCAAGATCTAATAACATTGAAATTTATAGCAGAAATTAAATTAAACGATAAAAATGATGAACTTGAATATAGAGGATTTGCTATCATCTCAGTGTCGTGCTCAACATCTTGATCCTAGGAAGAAAAGAAGTAGGTGGATCTTCAATGGGGATTTGGATAACGGCATTGTACTCTCCTCATCAATGGAAAGCAAGGAGATCTTGAATTACCCAATCCTACGGAGACCATGCCCTATGTATAGTAGTAGTAAGCTCAATTCTGTTATCAGTCCATCATTAATAACAAAACGGGTTTATGAGTTCTACACATATAAGGCCACTTCCAATAACATACATCAATCAGATCGCTTAATGGGTTTGTCTGAAATACAACGTGTATTACAAAACTGTTAAGAAAATAATAAAAGAATTTTATACAAACGTACAACAATAGTAGAAGGTCGAGACTATACAAGGAGGATACAATAAATTTTCTCAATATTTCACTGATAAAAAAAATAGTCCATTTATAGACTAATACATAACTTACTAATTCACTAACCTTCATTATACTCCACTTCTAAACATTAACCACTAACTCCATAATACAACCATTATTTCATTATCTCTTATCCACTAACTCAATTTCATAACCACTACTTTAAATACATTGAACCTGAATAATTTCTATAACCACTAACTTTTACTCTTTGCCACCCTGTCAATCCACTAACTCACTGACATTTATATTAAATTTTATCAACAATCCCTCCCTTAAACTGATGTTCCAAATTAACAATCAGTTTAATAAGAGTTTAAACTTTTAAACTCCATGTAGAAATACCTAGTAGTTTTCTAAGCTCTTGAAAGGAAAAAAAATTGAGAGGTTTTGTTAGTATATCAGAAATTTAATCCTCACTACTGTAGTAAAGAAGATTAATAACTTTATCATTTGTGAGATTCCTTAAGAAATAATACCTCACATTTATGTGTTTACTTCTACCATGTAGCACTAGATTTTTAGAAAGTTTTATTGTTGAATTGTTGTCACAATAAATCTGAGTAGGTCCATCTTCTTTGAAATGTAATTCTTTAAGAAATTTCTTTAGCCAAATAGCTTAACAAGCATAAGATGTTACGACAACAAACTCAACTTCAGTGGATGATAATGTATAGATTGTTTCTTTGATGGCCATGAAACAACTCTTGTCCCTAATATGAAAATATACCCAGATGTACTTTTTTGATTATCTAGATTTCCTATATAATCATTATCTATAAAACTAAATAGATCTAACTTTTCTCCCTTTTTGTAGAATAACTCAAATTCTTTGGTACCTTGCAAGTATTAAAAAATTATTTTTGCTGATAAGAGGTGCATTTATATACCACAATCCATATACCTGTTAATCATACTTACAACATGCATTATATCAGCTCTTGTTGCTATCAAGTACATTAAACTCCCCACTATCTGTTTGTAAAAGTGTAACAACAACCTTCTTTCCTCTAATATCTTTGTATAGCTTCACTCCAAACTCAGATGGAGTGTCTACAAGATTGTAATATTTCATCTAAAACTTGTTTAGGATTTCTTGCACATACCTTCTTTGAGAAATAAAAATTCTAATAGAAGATTGCAACACTTCAATACCAAGGAAATATTGAATCATACCAAGATCAAACTTCTCAAATTCCATCATCATGTTTTTTTTAATTCTCAAACATAGATATACTATTTTCATTGTAGATTAAGTCATCTACGTTTTCCTCCACCTTCAATATTAGTGAAAAGAGTATGTTCATAAGGGTATTTTTGAAAATCTTCTTTCAAAAAATAAGCTTCTATATGATTATACTGTTGATGCAGTTTGTCCCGATTGTTGTTTTGATATTGACATAGATTTAAGTTAGTCAACTAATTTTGCCCTTAATCGACTGATGTGGTCGATCAGTCGAATCATCTTACCTTCTGCTTGCTCGGAGTTGATGACAGTCGACTGATGAACACATCCAGTCGAGTCCATCACTGTCAGTCGACTGATGTGAAGCTCAAGTCGAGTCGCTATACCTTCTGATTGTCATTAGTCGACTGGCCTTCAAGGTCAGTCGACTAATCTCCAGAAACGACTCGATTGGAGTTAAATTTAGTTGACTGATGAGGCGTATTAGGAGTAATAACTTAGTGCCAGTCGACTGATCTTACCACATCAGTCGACTGTCACTAGTGAAAAATGACTGAAATGAATTCTTATCGAATTCTTTCTGAATGGAGTCGGAGAGGGTTCGGGAGCTCGTTCTCTGAACTAGGTCAGAGAGGACTCCGGAGCTCGTTCTCTAGACCAGATGGAGTCGGAGAGGGCTCGGGAGATCGTTCACCAGACTAGGTCAGAGAGGGCTCGATAGCTCGTTCTCTGTACCAGATGAAGTCGGAGAGGGCTCGGGAGCTCGTTCTCCGGACTAGGTCAGAGAGGGCTCGGTAACTCGTTCTCTATACCTGATGAAGTCGGAGAGGGCTCAGGAGCTCGTTCTTCGGATTAGATCAGAGAGAGCTCGGTAGCTCGTTCTCTGTACCGGACTATGGTCAAAGAAGGCTTGGTAGCTTGTCTCCGAACCGGATCATTGTCAGAGGAGGCTTGGGAGCCTGTTCTCTGAATACATGGTCCATTGTGGTTAGCTCGGGTGAGACACGAGTGGACCAGGTGGTCAGATTGTATGAGAATCGAATTCACTTCAGTATAATCGGTGGGTGGATCGATTAACCAATGGCTATGATGGTTAGTCGATCACCGGATCGATTACAGAGCATTTTGTGAGAAATTGGATATCCCACAGAACCCATCATAATCGATTGCTTGATCGATTATGAACAAGTATAATCGATTACTTGATCGATTATAGGGCTTTCTGAGAAAACATGTTACGACATTTTATCAATCATGTGGTCGATTATATTGAGTCTTAATCGATCGTCTGATCGATTAAGCCATGCTAGAATCGATGGTAATCGATTCCATCAATATCTTGATCGATTATGGCTATCGATTGTTCAGACTTCTGGCGCATTTCTGATTTCTTCTCTGATATTTGATTCGTTGTGATTTGGTTACTGATGAATCTCTGAGTTTGCAGATATTTGAATTCAAATGAAAGAACAGGGAGAGTGAAGGGTTGGCTTTCCATTCTATCAGTTTGTCTGATATCCATTTTCTGGATAAACGGTAATCGGCGACCACTGAACTCACCTGGCAACTAGAGGAGAGGATGACCTCAGTGTGCTGGAGGGCTCAGAGGGGCTCAGAGGGGCTCAGATGGTTCAGTAGGTGATGCTTGCATGAGTAGAACAAAGAAGGACTAGAAGAAGGGGATGGAGGAGTAGAGAAAGTAAGGCTCATGGTGTGAATCTGTGAATTGGCTGTGACTCTCTACTTGCATTCATTACTCTTGCTTGAGTTCTTCACCTGAGGTGCTGCAAGGTGTTGGTGTTCTTGCTCTCGGGTGAATCTTCTGGTGCTTGAGGTTTTGGTGTTGTGGTTAAGTTGAGGCAATCGTTCTGTAAGTTACTTATCTGTTAACTGCCTCAACCTCCTTGTTTTATTTCTGTGCTTAATTCATATCTTTGAGATTTGTTGTGGAGAGGTCACTCCACCGAGAAGGAGATATTATTTAGCCGGTTTCATCCGGGGTGTGATCTATCGAAGATCAAAGGATCGTCCACCTCACGGACACGCCGAGGAGTAGGGGCAAGTTATCCCCGAACCTCGTACATCCCTGTGTTAGCTCTGTTTTTGTTTTGTTGATTGTTTTTCTTTCTATTTCTGCTGTGTATTAATCAATTGTAGGAGAAAAATCGATTGCGAAGAGAGGCTATTCACTCCCCCCTCTCTAGCCATCTCCCGATCCCTAACATATACCATGCCCATGGGGCTTGTTTTAATCTATATAGAACTTTCTTTAATCTATAGACTTTATGCTCATTGAAAAATTTTACATAATCAGGAGGTTGACCGATAAATACCTCTTCTTTCAAATATCTATGGAGGAATGTTAATTTTACATCCAATTAAAAGATAGGTCATGAATTTTGGGTCACCATCGCTATCATCAATCTGATTGTATCATATCTTACCACTGGAGCAAAAACTTCTTTATAATCAACACCAAATTCTTACTTATAACCTTTTTCTACCAAGCATACCTTATACTTATTGATCTTGCCATTTTCCTTTAGCTTTGTCTTGTAAATCTACTTTACATCAATAGTCTTTTGCCCTTTAGGAAGATCACATAACTCCTATGTATTTTTTTTTTCAATTGCTATAATTTCATCACCCATAGCCTTTCTCCATTTTATTCTTTGACAACCACTTCAAATATAGTAGGATCACAATCTGAAAATAATAAATGTGTAAGTGGATCAACACCTTGATCAATTCCAATCACCTCATAATTAGACATCTATGTTGGTCCTTCTTTGAACACATCCCTTTTGATTCATTTTTAACTAGACTTTGATGTGCTATCGGAATATTCATTTTGATTTCATGACAAAGTGAGTTTTTCATCAAACACAACATCACAACTGATAACGATTTTCTTAGTGCATGAATTATATAATCTATAAGCTTTTGATGTATTACTCATACCATGAAAAATATAGTTTTCGCCTTTGCTTTCTAGCTTCTTTCTCCTTTCATCTTGAAATAGATAATGTTGAGGACATTTTTTGATTATGAAAAAGAAGAGATCCAAATAAATCAATGTATCAATCTAGGGTACATCAATGTGATTGGGCTTATCCCTAATGGAATGAGTACTCATTCTTACAATAATGAGTATGAGGACTTATTTGATTTTAGTTTCTTACTCATTCAATGAGTAAGAGGACTAATTTGATTTGAGTTGTTTGCTCATGAGTAAGAGGACTAGTTTGATTTGAGTTGCTAAACTACTTAATTGCATGCATGTTTGCTCTTACTTCTTCCCACTATATAAGGGAGGGAGTATGTTTATGGAAATAATAAATTTTGGGTGAAGCTCTTGTTTGTGTGATCTCTTAATTCTTGAAAGAACTTCTGAACTTATTGAGTTTTGTCTTGTGGCGTTCAAACCTCCGAAACTTATAACCCTTGTGGTGTGACGTTTCTTTTCTTTGTAGTCTTTGGTTCGTTCCATCTCTTTTTTAGGGGTCAAGGCTCAAACTCTTGTCTTCTAGTTCTTGGGGTTCTATCCATTGATTGTTCCCGGGTTCCTTTACAATTGTTGGTGGGGTTCGTGTCATTTGGCATTAGAGCTTCGGTTCTAAGGCAAGTTTTAAATCTATCAATCTATCTTTCCTTATTGCTCTACAAAAAAAAGGCGTAGTGAAAAAAAGTGCAGTAAAAAAAAAGCTCAGCAAAAAAAATAGAAAAGTTGCAAGTTGACGTCAAAGTTTCAAAAAGTAGCTTCAATAATTCATTTCTTGTTTTTCCTCTTACTCTCATTCTTCTACTCTTTTCCTCCTAATTTTCTGCAAGAGAAGTTACTTGTTCAAAGTTAAAGTTTCAAAAAGTAATGTCAACCATTTATTTCTTATTTTTTCCTCTTAATCTTCTACTCTTTCATTTTCTCTTAAATTTCTGCCATCATAAGTTTCTGCAAGTTCTTTTGATTTGTTACTTGATATTCCGATTTGTTCTAAAGTTTGATTAAGAACTAAAGAGAGATCATCAAGTGAGAGCCTAAGTGTGACAAAAGTGTGAGTACCCATATTCTAGAGAGAAAAAAAAACGTAAGGGAGTGCTTGTGAGGTTTTTATTTTTTATTTTTGCAGAAATGTCCAATATTCAGGAGGATGGTGCAACTGAGGAGGGTAGGTCACTTCCAAATCTTCAAATATAAGCATTGATAGGACAGATGCGATGGATGATGAGGGTTGAATTAGAATCCATCCATGAGAAGCTGGATAGAGTGGAAGAGGGTACATAGGGAAGACATCCTCAAGACCATTCTACCGTTCCAAAACAAAGACGTGCTCAAGGGGTTGATATAGAAGAAGAAGAGATGTTGTAAGATTTTTGTGAGCGCACTTACGATCGGGGTTGGATGGGATATAGAAGAGATAGGAATGGATATAGAGAAGATAGACTTGATGGAAATCCAAGGGCTAATGACTTGGGAGGTATAAAGCTGAAGATTCCATCCTTTCAAGGAAAAAATAATCCTAAAGTTTATTTGGAGTGGGAAACTAAGATCGAAATGGTGTTTGATTGTCATGATTTTTCAGAACTTAAGAAGATTAAATTAGTTGCCATTGAATTCACTGATTATGCTATTATTTGGTGGGATTAAGTGGTAATGAATCAGAGAAGGAATAGAGAGCAACCTGTGTCAACTTGGGAGGAGATGAAGATGCTCATGAGAAGGAGATTTGTATCCAGCCATTATTATAGGAGCTTATATCAACGGCTACAGAGGTTGTCTCAAGGCTCCAAAAGTGTAGATGAATATTTCAAGGAGATGGAGTTGTCCATGATTCGGGCTAATGTGGATGAAGATCGAGAAGCCACTATGGCTAGGTTCTTGCATGGATTAAATCCTGAAATTGCTAATATTTGTAGCATTATGTTGAGTTGTTAGATATGGTCCATCAAGCACAAAAAGTGGAGGAACAAATCAAGAGGATCTTGAATTGGCTAGGAGGGGACAACCAAAGGCTACCAACAATACATGACGAGAAGCTCCAAGAAGGGAGCCAAAGTTTGAAGTCTTCAAGAAGCCCAAACCAACAACATCTGCCACTCAAGGTACTAGGTACTAGCGAATCCATTTCTTTCAAATCTTGTGATATCAAGTGCTTTAAATTTCAAGGGCGTGGTCACATAGCCATCCAATGTGTGAACAAAAGGGTGATGGTGATAAACACCCAAGGCCAACTTGAGCGGAAGATGAGGATGAAGTAGATGAAGAAATGCCCCAAAAGGAGGATAGTGATGATGAGTAAGTAACATGCTGTTGTTGGAGACTTATTGGTGGCCCGAGAGTTCTCAATATGTAGGTTATGGTGGAAGAAGATAATCAAAGAGAGAACTTATTTCATACTCGTTGCTTTGTAAATAATAAGGTTTGCAGCGTTATTATTGACAATGGGAGTTGCACCAATGTGGCAAGTATAGATTTGGTGGAGAAATTGTCACTCTCAACTCAGAAACATCCGCATCCTTATAGATATCAATGAATGAATGATTGCGGTGAAGTCAAGGTGACGAAGTAAGTCTTGGTAGCAATTTTCATTGGCAAATATGAAGATGAGTTGTTGTGTGATGTGGTTCCCATGCATGCATAAGATCAAAAGTTAACATGATGGGCACATGAATAGGTATTCCTTTACTATTGAGGGGCATCCTATTACTCTTGTACCTTTGACACTAAGACAAGTTAGGGAGGATCAGCTGAAATTACATAGAGAAAATGAAAAAAAAAAAAAAGAGAGAAAAAGAAATTGAGAGAAAAGAATAAAAAAAGATGAAAAGAAAGAAAGCAAAATTAAGAAAAGTGAGAATGGAGAGAAAAAAAGAGAGAAAGGTAAATAACTTCTATGCAAAAAAAAGTGAGATCAAAAGAGATATTGAGCACTAACGATCTTAACTATTCTTTGCCAAGTGTTATTGTTTCTCTCTTATAGGAATTTACAGATGTTTTTCCAGAAGATGTTCCACATGGCTTGCCTCCTAGACGAGGAATTCAACACCAAATTGTCTTCATACCCGGTGCTTCCATCCCAAATTGACCTACCTATAGAAGCAATCCAGAGGAAACAAAGGAACTTCAAAGACAAGTTAATGAATTGCTAGAGAAGGGGTATGTTCGAGAAAACGTGAGCCCTTGTGCAGTTCTTGGGTTACTAGTTCCTAAAAAGGATGGGACTTCGAGGATGTGTGTGGATTGTCGAGCCATCAACAACATAACGGTAAAGTATCGCCACACAATTCCTAGGCTTGATGATATACTGTTGAATTGCATAGTTCTTGTGTATTCTCAAAAATTGATCTTAGGAGTGGATACCATCAGATTAGGATGAAAGAAGGTGATGAATGGAAGACTAGTTTTAAGACAAAGCATGGCCTATATGAATGGTTAGTAATGCCTTTTGGATTAACTAATGCTCCAAGCACTTTTATGCATTTGATGAACCATGTTTTGCATGCTTTCTTAGGAAAATTTGTAGTTGCATTTCGATGATATTTTGATTTATAGCAGAAGCTTAGAAGAGTATGTCACCCATTAAAGTCAGCTTTGAGTGTGTTGAAAGAAGAGAAGCTTTTTGTTAACCTTAACAAATGCAACTTTTGTTTTAATAGAGTTGTGTTTCTTGGTTTTGTTGTTAATGCTAAAGGTGATTAAAAGCAATTCAAGAGTGGCCAACACCGACAACGATCGGCCAAGTGGGGAGTTTCCATGGTTTGATCAGCTTCTATAGATGGTTTGTTCGTGATTTTAGCAATATTGCAGCTCCACTTACTAAAGTCGTCAAGAAAAATGAGCCATTCAAGTGGGGAGAGGAGCAAGAGAGGGCATTCAACATTTTGAAAGAAAAGCTAAGTTCTACTCCTTTACTAATCCTACCAGATTTTTCTAAAACCTTTGAAATCGAATGTGCTGCTTTTGGTGTTGGAATAGGTGTTATGCTTATGCAGGAAATGAGACCCATTGCTTACTTCTTCAGTGAGAAGTTGAGTTGAGCCACTCTCAACTATCCCACATATGACAAGGAGATGTACGCGTTGCTGAGGGCATTGGAGACATGGCAGCATTACCATGGCCGAAAGAATTTGTGATTCACACAGATCGTCAATTCTAAAGCATTTGAAGAGCCAACAAAAGTTGAATGGCTGCCATGCTACATGGATAAAATTCTTCGAGACCTCTTATGTGATCAAATATAAGCAAGGCAAAGAGAACATGGTTGCTAATGCATTATCTTGAAGGTATGCTTTACTTTCCACCTTAGATACAAAATTACTTAGATTCGAATATATCAAGGGGGTTTTATATGCCAATGATGCTGATTTTTCTAAAGTGTTCAAATCATGTGACAAGTTTGCATTTGGTAAGTTCTATAGGCATGATGGGTTTTTATTTTGTGAGAATAGATTGTGTGTGCCTATGTGTTCGTTGTGTGAATTGTTTACTAGGGAAGCCCATAGAGGTGGCTTGATGGGACATTTTGGTGTGACTAAGACTTTACGGGTCCTACAAGATCACTTCTTTTTGCCTCATATGATACATGATGTGGAGAAAATATGTGAGAGGTGTATTACTTGCAAACAAGCTAAATCTAAGTTGAAACCCCATGGCTTGTATACTCCTTTGCCTATACCTAGTGAACCTTGGACTGATATTTTGATGAACATTGTTTTGGGACTACCCCGAACTAAGAAGGGAAGAGACTCAATTTTTGTTGTGGTAGATAGGTTTTCTAAGATGACACATTTCATTCCATGTCATAAAATCGATGATGCCTCTCATGTAGCTGACTTGTTCTTTAGAGAAGTTGTTAGGTTGCATGGCATGCCTAGAACAATGATCTCCGATAGAGATGCAAAGTTTTGAGTTATTGTTGGAAAACTTTATGGGGAAAATTAGGAACTAAATTGTTGTTTTCTACTACTTGTCATCCCCAAACTGATGGGCAAACTGAAGTTGTTAATCGAACATTATCTTTCTTACTTCGTCCTATCATTAAAAAGAATTTGAAAACATGGAAAGATTGTCTACCATATGTTGAGTTTGCTTACAATAGAAGCATACATTCAGCAACTCGGTTCTCTCCATTTGAAATTGTTTATGGATTCAATCCTTTGTCACCATTGGATTTGATTCATTTGGCAGTGAGTAAGCATGTAAACTTAGATGGCAAGCAAAAGGCTAACTTCGTGAAGAAGATTTATGAGCAAGCAGACTGAATATTGAGAGAAAGACTCAACATTATGTTCATCAAGCTAACAAGGGGCGCAAGAAAGTTATATTTGAACTAGGAGAGTGGGTCTGGTTGCACCTAAGGAAGGAGCGATTTCTAGAGAGACAATGTTCTAAACTTCTACCTCAAGGCAATGGCCCATTTCAAGTGGTGAAGCACATCACTAATAATGCCTGCCAACTTGATTTGCTAGGTGAGTATGGTGTGCATGCTACTTTTAATGTTGCTGATTTATCTCTTTTTTGATGTAGGTGATGATTTGAGGGCAAATCTTTTTTAAGAAGGGGAGAATGATGCACATCAAGGAGCTGATCATGATGCACATCAAACAAATGATCATTTGTCACTTCCAGAAGGTCCAGTTACAAGACTTCAGGCAAAACGTTTCAAGGAAGCACTAAACGGACTAATAGAAGGCCATTTTGCTGATTATGAAAAAGAAGAGATCCAAATAAATCAAAGTATCAATCAAGGGTGCATCAATGTGATTGGGCTTTATCCATGATGGAATTACTCATTCTTATAATAAATGAGTATGAGGACTTGTTTGATTTGAGTCGCTTATGAGTAAGAGGACTAGTTTGATTTGAGTTGCTTACTCATTATGAGTAAGAAGACTAGTTTGATTTGAGTTGCTAAACTATTTAATTGCATGTATGTACTACTCTTACTTCTTCCCACTATATAAGAGAGGGAGTATGTTTATGGAAATAACAACTTTTGGCTGAAGCTCTTGTTTGTGTGATCTCTTAGTTCTTGAAAGAACTTATGAACTTATCGAGTTTGTCTCGTGGCATTCAAACCTCCGAAACTTATCACCCTTGCGGTGTGGCATTTTTTTTCTCTGTAGTCTTTGGTTCGTTCCATCTCTTTGTTACGGGTCAAGGCTCAAACTCTTGTCTTCTAGTTCTTGGGGTTCTATCCACAATTATTCCCAGGTTCCTTCACAATTGTTGGTGGGGTTCGTGTAAGGAAAATTGGGAACAAAGATTTTATTTTGTACATGTCATTCACAAACAGATGAACAAACTGAGGTAGTAAATCAAATTTTATCTACTTTATTACGAGCTATCATTCAAAAGAATTTAAAAGGTTGGGAAAATTATTTACCACATGTTGAATTTTTCACCTTTTGAAGTGGTATATAGGTTTAATCCCTTAACTCCGTTGGATTTGTCACCTTTGCTTATCTCTGAGCATGTTAGTTTAGATGGTACAAGAAAAGCTGAGTTTGTAAGATAAATGCATGAGAAATTTAGGTTATAATTGAAAAGAGGACCGAACCATATGCTGTGCAAGCCAATAAGGGATGAAAGAAAGTGATCTTTGAAACAGAAGATTGGGTTTGAGTTCATATGAAAAAGAAAAGATTTCCTACTAAAAGTCTTACTAAGTTGCATCCACGAGGCGATGAACCATTTCAAGTCATTGCACAAATCAATGATAATTTATACCTACAAGCTTGACTTACAAGGTGAGTATAATGTGAGTGCTGCATTTAATGTTTATGATCTTTCTCCCTTTGATGTAGGTGATCAAGATTCGAGGATGACTCCTTTTGAGAGGGGGAATGATGGAGTCAAACAAAGTGAACAAGTTGCCTAATAAGCTAATATGGATCATGCTCAACCCACTCTAGATGTTGTTGATAATCCATTATGCATCAATGGAGGACCAATTACAAGGGCTAAGGCTAGGAAGATGAAGGAAGCACTTAATGTGCGAATTGAAGATGTGAAAGCCAAAGTTACAATTGAAGAAGATTTGATCAACAACAAGTCATGCAGCTTAGTCAACCTAATTCAAACCTTGGATGGACTTAAGTAAGTAGTCTACATAAGCCTTTACTAAATGGACTTTCTTTTGACCTTTTAGGATTTTTTGGTCACCCTATAGCTATAAATAAAGGGAGTGACAGCCACACATGTATCTTTGATATATTTTCAATCTAAAACATAGTGAGGTTCTCACTTGTTGGTTCTTCATTGAACTAGAACTTATCAAGGCATCCCCTTATGACGTTCAAAGACTTATCAACCTCCATCTCAGGGTTGTGGTGTCTTCCCTCTTCCTCTATACCAAAGTTTGGTGTTCCTAAGTATTAGGTCGAGATTCTATTCATTTTTCTTATCGATTTAGACTTTCCTTTTTTTTCAATTCATTGTGGGTTCTTGAGATTTTCTCATGGGTTCAGATCACCATAGCAGCTCATTAGGATTATGTGATCTGACAATTGAATATGAAAATAACTTTTCTTAATTGAAATCCATCTGAAAAAGTGTATATGATACAACTTGAGAGTTTCACATCTGTTGACAAAAATAAAGTATGTAAGCTTCAACGATCTATTTATGAACTGAAGCAAGCATCTAAGAATTGAAACATCCATTTTGATTTGTTACAAAATCCTGGTGAACCTTGTGTGTGTTAGTGTTAGCCATAGAACAAATTATGAGATGATTGACAAGAAAATTTTTGTATCATATTTCTTTAATAAATGACAAAGTTTATGGTTAATATATTTACATTAGATCTGTGCCAGATGAATAAGTATAATAATGTCCTAGGGTAGTAGGTTCTAGTCTACAATGTATCAATTAGTTAAATTATTAGTGGGAGGCTATAGACATATATAGAACATTGCTCTTAACTATTCCTACTCAACCTTTAATATACAAGGTGGGCAATATTAATGCATTGAGACTAACATATAGGTCAACTGATGACTTAATCTCACAAGTCATGGATATAACATATCAAGTTGACATATGGACATATATTAGAGAATATGTACTAGATTAATCCATCATAAAAATGTTTCATGTATCATTATATGAGTCTCATAAATATTCTCATAGTGATTATTAATATAAATAATCCTTAGATCTGAAGTTACTACAGTTTCCTATATAAGGAGATGTGTACTTTAGTATCAACAAAAATCAACAGTAATAAGGTGGACTATAAAGTCGATTACTGGGTATGCAATAAATTATACAGAGGGATGTGAGTAATGTACATGAAATCTATCCCTTCCATATGACTCAAGTAATATTTGTGGGCCTCTTGATTAAGTAGAACTACTAAAATGCATGATCATTTTCAAGTGAATATAAGATATTGAGTTTATTTGGTTAAGTGAGTCTAGGATAGAAGAACCAAGTTATACAAGATAATGTTAAATATTGTAATCATTTGGGTAGCAATGATGCATTGCTAGATGTCACTCATAGTTTATGTATCTAAAATATTATTTTAGATATTTTAGATACATTGCCAACATTAAGAGAACCTATTGGCTTACACACAAAGAACATATTGATTTGAAGATGAGTATATTTTAGTTTGACTAAAATATGATAAATCTTAAGATTATAGGGTTAAGTCTAATCCCAGTTAAACTCATTGAGTTAGACTTAAATGAATCTAACTATTGGATTATTAGATTGAATCTAATCCGAATTAGACTCATTGGATTAGATTCAACCAGTAAAGAGGATTAATGTTCATTAATAGAGAGATTAATGGAGTACTTATGAAAAGGAGAGTAAAAGATAAAAACTTTTTATATTCATTAGATGACTCTTTGTAATCGTTGGTATTCATTGGATGAACCTTTTGTATTCATTGGATGAGTACAAAAGGCCAATTTTATGCATTTGGTGGATGATCACTTCTAGTCTCCTCTTCTTCTACTCTTGGTAAAGGCATCCAAGTTGCTAGCGCAACAAAGATAGTTCTTCTCAAAGGTTAAGTTTGTACGACAAACGAAGGATGTGTTTGTGTAGATACTGAAAAGGCGCGACCATTTTGATCATGCTAAGATCTACTGAATCAAGTTGCTGCCGAGATTGTTCCATTCACAGAACAAAGGTGACAACTCGATCAAACATGTATACTACATTCGCATGGATCTCTAGAAGGATTGGTTTTGTTCCGCCATATTTATTTATTATTTTTCCCAAAAGATCCCAATAGTGGCACTAGAGCCACTTGCAAAAGCGTATACATCATTTTAATTATGTTTCATATTAGATATAGATAACGGGCATGTGTTTATTATGATTTGCATGATTGTATGAGTGGTTTTATCGAGCAAATAGTTTGTGTTGATCAAATTAAAGGGTTGTAGCATCTTCATATATTATATGAACGCGTGCTATAATCCGATTTCATTTGACAAATCTTTCATGACCTTATGAGCAGGACTGCCGTAAGGTTGTGGCTCATAAATCATTGTATAGAATCATAATAAAAGTATGCGACAATACATGGTTAAGATCTATTACAAATGATGTATGCCACGGTGTATGGTTATGGTCCTTTTTACCCTATGTGATTGGATTATATGTGTGTGCGCATGTTGTAATTCATAATACGACCTACGTGTCATGCCTTTTACCTTTATACTTCCAGTTGTAAAATTAGACTCCCCTCGAATGTAACTCAAAGTTTCTTTAAATTTGTAATGTACAATTAAGAATAGTACTAATTTACTAGACGACAATAAAAAGAGAGGCCAACAACACACGATATCAAGGAAGCACTTGGAGAAGATGCAATTCCCTAAGTTGACATTTTGATCTTCTCATTGGCTTGAGAAGATCGTAGTAGACGGGTCATAACCATGTCACATTCTAATTATACATATATGTTGATGTGTACCATGTTTGTATGTGATGCATGTTTAATTAGTAGAATTATAATAATTAGGTCATTTTTTTATACCTACCAATTTTTTGTTACTCACTTTTAGCTTGATCAATTGTAGGCATATTTGCCAAAGCAAATTGACTCAATTTATCTTGGTAGAGTGCGACAGGATAATTGTGATGTCCAAATATTGAATTTTAGGTAAGACTTAACTAAGTTACCTCAATTGGATTGAGAACTTAGAAGCATATCCCTTGCACTGAGTAAATGAACAAATAGTCTTGTTGTCATAACTATACAAGAGTTACATATGATGTAATTGATACACATTGCCTACCTAAATTATACGAGTCTTGGACGATTAGCCAAAGCTGACTCAAGATAAGGTAAAATATAGATCCTGTCCTACTTAAATGTCACTGCTATTAGATTTGGAGCTAGTAGTATGGGTAAACTTTAGTTGGCCACATCAATGACTTGCTCTTACCAAGCTTTATAGTTCAGTTGGAGAATCATTTAATTAAAGGTCTAATTAAATGATTTAAATATGATACTCATTTCTGTATTTATTATTGTAGATCACCATGTCATCAAATACGTCTAATACTCTTTCTCTCTGTGATCTGTCCTTAGGACAAACTCAATGGAGTTAATTTTCTGAACTGATACAGAATCAAGAGAATTATTCTCAAGTAAGAACGAAAACCTATTCCTGAAGTACCCGCCACTATTACTACTCGTGCTGATAAGGATGTTTATAAAAAGCATCAAGATGATGCATTAGATGTGTCATACCTTATACTTGCCACTATGAACTCTGAGCTTCAGAAATAATATAAGAACATGGATCCTCATGTATGGTTGAACATCTTAGATAACTATATCAAGGGCAGACAAGGCACAAGAGATTTGAGATATCTAAGCTCTATTTCAATGCAAGATTAAGAAAATCCTATAGGAACTCGTGTACTTAAAATGATTGGGTATGTTGAGAACCTTAAAAGATTGAGATTTCCATTAGGTCAAACATTGACCATTGACCTTGTTCTAAAATCATTGCTAGAAGGCTATAATCAATTTATCATGAACTATAACATGAATGAAATTGACGAACTATTGCCTAAGATGTAAAGCATGTTGAAAACTACTTAACTTAATTTTAAGAAGACTAAACCTAGTACAATTTTGATGGTGCAAAAGGGCAAAGACAAACGGTAGCCCAAAGGTATGGGTAAGACACCCAAGCCAAAGCCAAACCTAAATCTTATGCATTGAAACCTAAAGGCAGGGTGCCTAAGGAAGGAACTTGCTTCCACTGTGGTGAGACCGGATATTAGAAGAGGAACTACAAACTATATGTGGAGAAAGTTAAAAAGAAAAGAAATGAAACTTTTGTCTCAGGTATATATGTTACAGAAGTCAATCTATCTAATTCTTTTTCATGGGTATTAGATACCGACTGTGCATCTCATATATGTGCAAGGCCTAAGAAAGACTAGATCGTTGACAAAGGATGAAATGAATCAACCCAATAGAACCCAATATTTTTTGATTATGTCAAAGGGGGAGAGAATTGAGGTTCAAGTTAATGAATTTTCCAAGTTAAAATCTTTCAAAGTTTTTTTAAAGTTAAGTTTTTTCAAAATTTTCAAGTTAAAATCTTTGGATAAAAGTTTGTTCTGAAAAGAGAGAAAGCATAAGTTACTTGAAAAAGGGGGAGTAAAGGATTCAGGGGGAGAAACACACATGCACTTTCATACTTGTGTTATTTTTGATGCATGTTGTACTTAACTTGCCTTATAAGTTGTTATTTGTAACTTAACTTGAAACCTTAAGTTGCCATAATCAAAAAGGGGGAGATTGTTAGTGCAGGAAGCACTAGCAGATCAAACCTGAGTTTTGATTATGGAACTAGGATCAAGTTAAGTATGTGGTTTGGCTAACCAGGTTGAATTGAGCTTGCAGAAAACAGGTTAAGTCCTAGTGCTGCTAGGCATGAAGTCTTGGCAGAGTCAAAGTGCACCAGGCAGAAGTCTGGACTTGGTCAGGAGGACCAAGTTGCAGAAGGACTGGACTTGGTCAGGAGGACCAAGTTGCAGTAGAAGAATGGACTGATCAGGAGGATCAGTTGCATTTCAAGTCCTGGGGGGCAACGACAGAGCCGAGCACAAGTCCAACGGGTCAGGAGGACTCGGTTGGCATCAGGTAAATTCTCCCGAGGGAGTGGGTGAGGACGCGTTCCTACGAGGAACAGTAGGCGCCGGTCTAACCCAGGATCTCACCGGAGATCCGAAGTTAAGACTCGAAGTTGGTTCGGTGAACCGACTCGATCCTTTACATGTTATATTTGAGCTAACTTGTTGTGCAGGAAGGAAAAGCCCGACGAAAGCCAACTCCGGACGAAAAATCTGATTTTTCGGGTCTGGAGTCGACCCAGATGGGTTCTGGAGTCGACTCCAGCCGAATCAGCCGAATCCGGAAGTCAGCGCGTCGAGTTTTCCGCCAGATCAGCCTGGAGTCGACTCAGGTGAGGTTTTGAGTCGACTCAGGGTCAAAAACTTATCGCCGCTGCCGCCACCGCGACTGGAGTCGACCCAGAACGTGATCAGAGTCGACTCAGGAGGGATAAGCGACGAAAGCGATCAAGTTTTATCTGCCACGCGTGCTGGAGTCGACCCAGATCTCCATCTGAGTCGACTCAGGTCGGCTATATAAGGAACCCGCGAGCAGCAGCCGATTCATTCCATTCCAAAGCCTCCAAACTCCGTTCCCGCGACTCCCGTGACTTCCAACTTCGACGTCGGTGCTGTGCCTGCTTCAAGCTACTGTTCCGAACACCGAGACGCCGAAATCAATCTCCGGGGAGCGAAAGTTTGGTAACGAAAACTTAAGTTGTAATTCAATATTGTTAATACTTTGTACTTAAGTTTTTGTAATCGGATTTTCGATACACTTGCTGCCGGAAAGGGGCAAGTGAAATAGTGGATTGCCCAACGTAAACGGTCAAGGACCGTGGGCCTTGGAGTAGCAGCGTTGCGCTGTGAACCAAGTAAAAACAAACGTGTCAATTCTTCTTTACTTTCTTTCTGTTTTTGCTTCCGCACTAATTGTTTAATCGCTTCCGCTTTCACACTCGAAGTTTTCCGAAAAATTGAAAAGCGTCTGCAAACACGCTATTCACCCCCCCTCTAGCGTGTTTTCGATCCTACAAACGTGCATACATGTCACGTCATCATTTAAGGAATATCCCATCATGATTAATGATGTGGCAGGAACAATCGAGTTCCTTGTCCCATCGCTGGTAAAGCAGTATCTTGTCACCATCCGAGTATATAGCGGGGCAAGCTGCAGAAAGAGATAGCATTAATTGATGGGGGCGTGAGCTTGTCAGAAATCATGATGGGGTATACCAGGGCACTGTAGGTGGTTTGATAGATCCCGCGTGCTATCAGTGACATGAGACAAGGCTTCCAGTGTCTAAGTGCTTCTCATGTTCGATTCGGCTAGGCTGGCTGCCGAATGGGGGACTTCGGCCGGTAGGTGGTTGAATGGAAGGATGCGGCTAGTAGATAGCCGAATGGAAGGATTCGGCTAGTATGTAGCCGAATGGACGGATGCGGCTAGTAAATAGCCGAGTTTAAGGATTCGGCGCGTGGATGGTCTAACGGAGGGATTCGGCGAGGTATCCGCCGAATGGATACCGAATGGAGGGATTCAGCTAGGTATCTGCCGAATGGAGGGATTCGGTGAGATATCCGTCGAATGGAGGGATTCGGCTAGGTATCCGTCGAAATCTTGAAAAATCTTACGCCTTTGAGGTTTTTCGATTTCGAATTTTATCCCCTAATTGCTGACACGGCGTGATGTTGCATTACCAAGAATCACTAATTACCTAAATCAAATAAGATTTTCATTGATAACCTACCAAGGTTATCAACTACAATTCCCAACCAAACACCCTCTTAAATCATTTGATCATCATCACCACAACTTTATTAGATCAACAACTTCTTTTCGCTTTTCTATTATAACATCAATCAACTAGTAATCATTATCAATCAACTGATGACAAATCAATGAACTACCCAATCAACTCAAACATGAACAAAAATATTTTTTTCACTAACTAATACGATTGAGTCAATTTCTTAGTCAACTAAGTTCACTAATCGAATGGAATCACCTCCAAGACTAAATCTCAATTACAATCATCTTAATGATTGAGTCTTATCTAAGTTTGTCCCCAGGGCATAGTTAAGTTGGTTGCGACGGAGCATACTTGTTGAAGTGGGCAAAGGTCAAATCTCGATGAAGTCAAGGTAATGTCCACCCCCGTCGTGATCAACTGCAGCTTCTCAATTTATCTCTTCACAGATGGTCGTGGAGCCAACCGTGTGGGACCGCTGGGGTAGTGGATTCCACCTTTTTACTGAAGAATCTTACCTAATTTAAGATCTATCATCTTCAAAAGATACATGTTTCTCAACTCTCACAACTCACATATTAGAGTATATCTTTTGTAGTTTGACTTCAACAACAAAGTCATCTCCCTCTACGCTACTTGTCCATACCAAGTTCTTGGAGTGCTCCACATGCTATCTTTCATACTTCACCTACGTAGTTCACATTCTTCTAGTTGACATTAACATCACACTTCAATGCTTCTAGTTTTACAATTTCTCAAATACCCCATATTATCCTTCTTTGCTCTCCAAGAGACCTCGAGTCATTGAGTTAGCTAACTTAGTCACATCAAGTCATGCTCCATGAGTTGCTCCAACATCACTTCAATGCTTCTCATCTTATAGTCCATGGGATACTTCCTGCAACCTTCTCTGAACTCTAATAGACATTCAAGCTACTAGTTGTCTTGCCTTGGTCACACCAAATTATTAGAGCCGTCAAACGGGTCAACCTTCGGCGGGACAGACCAACCCATAACGGGCCCATCAAATGGTGGGGCGGAGCGGACCGACCCACCAATTAGGCGGGTTGTGAAATCTCCAATCCAACCCAATTCAAGGCGGACCGCGAGTTAGGCGGCTCAACCCGCGGGCCTATTAAAAAATAAAAAAATATTAAAAATTTTAAATTTTAATTATAATTTAAATGGATTAAGTTGAATTTTTTAAATTTAAATTATAATTTTTAAGTTTGAATTGTAATTTAAATAGATCAAACCCACATATTCATTAAGTTTTCTACTTTAATTTTAAATTTTAAAATAAAAAATAAACTTTTTCAACCCGTGGGTCAACCCAAGCCCGCCGCGGGCCAACCCACGCGGGTCGCGGGCCTAGGCGGGCCAACCCATCTGAACCCATCTTAAAATGGGTTGATAAAATTTTAATCCAATCGGCCTAAATTACTTGGTGGGGCGGGCCAATCCGATGGGCCTAACCCAAATTGACGACTATACAAGTTATCATCAACCCTTGACCTCGATGAGTCACAAGGTCTCCAAACTCAATGTACAACTCTAAATTTCTTGTAAAACTTAGAACACATATCAAATACAAGATCTAATTTAAATCTTTTGCACAAATATCAAAATCTAATATCGAACTCAACCATTTAGTGAATGATTGTACCAATAACCTCTACTTTCTTTAAACTTGATAATCTATTTAAATTAGAGTAGCCAATAAATAGCAACAAATGAAATAGAATCTAAAATCATGTTCCCCCAACATCTAAGCTCCCCTAGAAATATTTTTTTTAAAAAAATATTTATTAAAAAAATAAAGTTTCTCACTTAAAATTTTTATTTCTTTTCTAAATTCAAGGAGAATAAGGTTTTCTACTTTAACTTTTTGTCTACTCATCTCAAAAGGATACATCACCTATTTTTCTTTATTGTATCTATTTATGATTATTAACTTGTATTTAAAATCTTCAATAAATTCTTACATGAATGCACAAATTATTATGATCACCCACAAATTGAATGTTCTATTTATGAGCATTCTACTTCTACAGTACTCTAAAAAAATGATAATCCCAGTAGCCATATCTCTGGGGTGGTCGGCTCGGTCCCACGGAAGTTTCCCACCGACCACCAGGGTAAATCGGGAAGCGCATACGGCGGCCAATCCAGATGCCCAGCATCCTTTGATTGCGTTCCCTCATTTGGAGGAAAATTCCTGCAAATACGCCGTAGTTAGGGATCGAACCGCGGGTCCCTGAGTTACAATCCGGATGTTCTACCGTTGCACCATTGCCCCGGGGACTACTTCTACAGTACTCTAGCCAATTATTTACATGGTCAATTAATAACTGAAACACAACACTAAATAGCATAATTATCTACTCCTAAATAACATAATTATAAATTTTGCAAAAGTTTATTTTACCTACATTTTGCTAAAATAAATAAATTTTCTCTAAAAATCAGCATAATTCCTAATTTAGATATATTTCTCAAAACTAGCTAAAAGTTTAATTCTTGCCTAAGGCTAAAAGGCTTAAAAGGAAAAGGCATAGCTCCTCTAATGGCCACAGCTAGTGCTCTATGAAGATTAAATCCATATTAGTGGATTTAAATATCTATAAAATGAACTTGATTAACACACACGATCAATTATCATTAAGAAAATAAATCTCTAATTAAGTGATCTAATACGGATTGCATATAAAGGGGGTTTGAATTAAATGGACGTGGATTTAATGTGTAGATCCAATAACTCAGATCATTAACATTAATGGGTTACTAATGGATTATGAACTTTTATGGAGGATGGTCCCTGCAAGATGGGTCTTGGTATAAGAAGTGAGGATTTTGATTTCAATGATCATGCTGAAACCTCTTCTTCCTCACTTCTCTCTCCATTGAGATGAGGACTACGGATTGTTGTCCATTATTGTAAAAGATCACTCCACACTTACAGAAACTCTGATGACAAGTAAGACGCAATGGCTTTGGCTTTGGACTCAGGTTAACCCTTCGGTTTGCTATTGCATTTCGATTTTATCTTGCCTTATCAATAGATGATAACTAGATTCTTGAATTAATGCATCATTGATTAAGTTCAGATGTATCCTTTAAGTGCTTTCAATTAGTATTAGAGCTTAGGATTATTTTATCATCATCTTTAAAGCGTAAGGATTGTTTTCGACGATTTGGTACATATACATCGATTTTGCATTTGATTCCAATTGGATGAACGACATTGATGCATACCCATCAAATGTAGCTTGGATAGGTTAGGATTTAACCTAGTAATAGAGTTTTTCGCATTATTCACGAATAACACGATTGACAGTGTAGTTTTAGATTTTTCTAAGCTGAAAAATCACATTCATAAATGTAGATTTTCATTTACCAAGTCGATTGGGTAGTTCAACTGATGGACATCAATCGATTGTCATAAGGACCAATCGATTAGGATGCCCAAAATCGCATACAGAGAGCTCTGGAATCGATTAGGTTAATCAACTGGTTATCACCAATCGATTTCCATAAGGACCAATCGATTGATGAACCTGAGATTACACACAGAATGATCTAAAATCATTGGGCAGTTTAATTGGTTGTCACCAATCAATTTCCACAAGGACCAATTGATTGTTGAACCTGAGTTTGGACACAGTAGGATTCTGATTGCCAAGAGAAGTCAATCGATTGTTGAACCTAAGGTTGGATACAAAAGGTATCATAATCGATTGGGTTGATTGATTGGTTGATACCAATCGATTGCCCTAAGGATCAATCGATTGTGGTTTGCTGGGTTGTCTACAGAAGGTCTCCAAATCAATTGATGGGTTTGATTGGTGTTCACCAGTCGATTGATGTAAGGCGTCAATCGATTGGGATGGATAAATTTGTGAACAGAAGCTTTCTAAATCGATTAGGGAACTCGACTACTGCGGAGAAATTGATTGACAATCGATTGAGCAGTATATCAATCGACTGGTAGCTGACATCAATCAATTGATAACTGATTAGATGTGTTTTAAGCAGTATTTTTCTATATTCTTCTTTGCACATGCTACTTAGTCGAGCCAATACTATCGTTAAAGTAATAACTATTAAGGAGACCTGGTATTTGCGTAGAGGAATGTATATCCATGTTAAAGATGGTTGGCCCAAAAGAAAGTCATTCTTTTTGTCGGATGTATGTTTAAAGAAGCTCACAAATCTAGTTCGGCTTCTAAATCATGCACGTAATGTGTCGGCCCAAAGGAAGGGGTACTATGTGGCCAGTTAGAAGTATTATGAGTGATAGTTGAAAACATAAGCTAACTAAAAAGTTCATAAATAAAGTATTATACGCATAATAAGTCGGTCCAAAGGAAGGCGAGTTATGTGATAGATGAAGGTGATTATGAGTTATTTGGAGAGTACCACTCGTAAGTTACATTTTAATCTAAAGACTTAATATGATATTGCACTAGGTATTTCAATTAATGCTCATAAAGTTGCATGTTTGTTTATTGTATTTTGTTACTACACAACTATAAAGATACATGCCTTGTTTGTTAATTTGAGATATATTCTTTATTTTTATTTTTGTAACACTCTCAATATATGCCAATTTGAACAATATCCCCGTGCTTACTGGCATAAATTATGGTCAATGGAAAAAGTATATCATGGTATTACTAGGTTGCATGGATCTAGACTTTACATTTATGCACGATCGCCCTCCACCTTTATCTAATGATTCCACTCGAATCAAAAGGTGATCTTTGAAAAATGAAAGTAATCTAACCGTATGAGTCTAGTGATCATGAAGATGTCTATTCTGAAATCCATTAGAGGTTCAACAATTAAAAATGAGGATGTCAAAACCTTCGCTAAGGAGTTAGCAAACTAGTTCGCCTCAAACGAAAGTGTTAAGACTACCACACTTTTTATAAAGTTGGTATCCATGTGGTATAACAGGAAGGGTAGTATAAGAGAATACATTATGAAGATGTCGAATTTGGTTACAAAGCTTAGGAGACTAAAGCTTGAAATGTTTGAAAGTGTACTTGTAAACCTTGTCCTAATCTCTCTACCTACACAATTTACTCCTGTTAAAATTAGCTATAATACTCAAAAAGAAAAAAAGAGAAATTAACACTGAATGAGCTTATAGCTCAGTGTGTATAGGAAAAAGAGAGATTGAGGCATAACACATCCCATAGTGCTTACTTTGCATCCTCGTCTCAATATTCGAAAAAGAAGAAGAAAAAGGATAAGAGTAAGGGTAAACAACTTATAGTGACTGGGGTTTCAGGGCACAAGATGCAAAAACAACAAGATCTGAACCCAACTTGTTACTTTTATAAAAAGAAATGCCATTTAAAAAAGGATTGCATCAGATTCATCAACCAATGAGTCAAGAAAGGTACACTTCTTAACTTTATTAATTCAGAAGTCGACCTACCTACTGTACCTAATAACACTTGGTGGATAGATATGAGTTCAACTACTCATATAAGTGTAACTATACAAGGTTGCCATTGAAGTCGACTGTCAATTGATGCTGAAAGATTCATCTATACAAAAACTTACAGGAAGACAAAAGTAGAGGCAATTGGTGTCTTTAGAATTTGTTTAGGAAACATTGTACTTTTGAATTTGAAAAATACATTTGTAATGTCATCATTTAGATGGAACTTATTTTTTATTTTATGTTTGGACAAATCATGATATACTTATTCATTTGGAAATGAAAAGTTTTTATTTTTTAAAATTCTATTTTGTGTGGTACTGATTTCTTAATTGACAAACTATACAAATTATACACTAAAACACATACAGATAATATTGTAATGCATAATATAGGTGTGAAGCATGATGTGACAAACAATAGTTGATCCATGTGTGACATAGACATTTAGTGCATATCTCTAAACAACACTTAGAAATATTAATGTCACTAGGAATTCTCGATTCCCTTGATATGTCAGATTTTAGAATTTGTATTGAGTGTATCAAGGGAAAGATGACTAACAAAAGTAATAAGAGTTTAAGATGGAGTAATGAGATCTTAGAGTTTATACATACAAACATATGTGAACCATTCCCTAAAGCTTCTTGAAATGGTCAAACATACTTTATAAGCTTTATAGACAACTATTCCCAATATAGATACTTGTACCTTATCCACAAGAAGTTACAATCCCTGGATATGTTTAAAACCTTCAAAGATGAAGTTAAAAATCAACTTGGTAAGAAGATTAAGGCTATCATATCAGGTCGTGGTGGTGAATACCATGATAGATTTGATAGATCAAGTGAACAACGTCCTGGGCATTTTGTGGATTACCTTGTTGAGTGTAGAATCATGGCATAATACACCATGCTTGGGACCCTTCAGTAGGATGGTGTAGCAGTGCGATGAAACTAGACCCTAAAATATATGGTGAGAAGTATGATTGTATTTTCTTCTTTATCGGAGTCTTTATGAGGTAAGACACTCAAGACCATAGTTTACTTACTTAATAAAGTTTCTAATAAGGTAGTAACAAAAATCTCATACGAGTTGTGGATAGATAGAGCGCTTAGTATTAGACATCTACATGTCTAGGGTTGTTCAACTAAGGCTAGGCCTTATAAGTCTAACGAAAAGAAATTAGACTCAAGAATCGTTAGCTGTCATTTTATAAGATATACTGAAAACTTAAGGGGCTTCAAGTTTTTTAACCCCTTGAGTAGATTTTTTTCGAGACGGGTAATATTAAATTCATTGAGGATGGTGGAAGCGATAAAGTTAGGAAAGTATCATTTGGAAAGAACATTTATGATCTTAATCGGTAACTACTGATGCAACTAATAGTAAAATAGTTGCAATTCCACGTACAGTTGAAGTTGGACAACTAGAAGGGGAAGTGGACCATGATATTTCCATATCACCTCTAATTCATATGGAGGGGACGTCAGCTCATATAAAAGTATTTCCTCCTATGGTTGAGCATGACTCCCAACCACCTAAGGACAAGTGTATGAGTTTGACATTGGGTTGGAAGATGTTCTCACATCTTTCCAAGAAATCAAATAGTGCTCTCATCCAGAAAAATAGATTAAAGCCATGAGGGAAGAGATGAAGTCTACAGTGAACTATAATATTTGGGAACTTATCCAATTACCTGAAGGGGTGAAATCTATTAGTTGTAAATGGATATTTAATACCATACAAGATTCACATAGTAATGTCGAAAAGTATAAGACTTGCCTTGTTGCCAAGGGATTCACTCAGAAGGAGGATATTGATTACAAGGAGACTTGTTTATTGATTTCGATAACACTCTCTTAGGGTAATTATGACACTTATAGCTCATTATGACCTAGAGCTTCATTAAATAAACGTAAAAACTACATTTCTCAATGGAAACATTGAGGAAACTATATAAATAGTACAGCCATATCACATTGAGTCGAGAGATTCAAAGCACCTAGTATGTAAGTTAAGAAATCCCATTTATGAGTTAAAGTAGACATTTCATCAATGGTACCGAAAGTTTGATCAAGTGGTTTCTTCATACAGTTGTAAGGATAATCCAGTTGATCAATGTATGTATATCAAATTCAGTGGGAGCAAATTTATCATACTTATTCTATATGTGAACGATATATTATTGGCAAATAATAATAAGGATTTACTGCTAAAAACTAAGTCATTTCTATTAGGTGAATTTGAAATGAAGGATTTTGATGATGAATCCTTTGTCTTGGACAGATAAATTATTCATGATCATTCAATGTGCACCCTTGGACTTTCACAAAATGCTTATATAGAAAAGGTGTTCATTCGATATGGCATGCAGAATTGTACTCCTAGCGACCCTCCTATATCAAAGGGTGACAAATTTAGCTTGCAACAATGTTCGCGCCATGAACTTGATATTAAGGAAATACAACAATTCCTTTATGCATCAGCTGTAGAGACTTTGATGTATGCTCAGGTATATATGCGTCCGAATCTTATGTACATTGTGAGGATGTTGAGCAGATATTTAAGTAACTCTGGACCAGAGTATTGAAAAGTTGTAAAGAGGGTTATGTGGTATTTGTAAAGAATAAAAGATTACATGCTCACATATCGAAAATCAAGTCATCTGAGTTCATTGGATATTTAGACTCTGATTTGCTGGATCCTTAGATAGTAGGAGATCCACCTCAGGTTATATCTTCATGTTGACGAGAAGGATTATATCATGGAAAAGTATCAAACAGATGCTAATAGTCACTTCCACTATGGAGGTAGAATTTATAGTTTGCTACGAAGCTTCCAACCATGGGATATGGATGCAAAACCTTATCATAGGGTTACTGATTATTGGGAGTATTGATAGGCCATTGAAGATTAACTATGATAATAAAGCTCCAAAATTATATTTCAAAAATAATCGTAGTTCATCAAAGTTTAAACACATCAACATAAAGTTTCTAGCGGTTAAAGAAAGAGTTCAAAATGGTCAAATTATTATAGAGCATATAAGGACAAATTTCATATTAGCGGATCCGCTCACCAAGAACTTGTTACCCAAGGTGTTTCATCAATATGTGCTAAATATGGAGGTTCTTCATTTTGACGGAGTACCCATTTGATAGGAGTCTATACTTGGTGTAATGCTCTATATTGATTAACACGTGTATTTTTGACTTATTGTACGTACTAAAATTTTACATGTGTATATGATTTTTTGACTCTTTGACATAAGGACATCATGATTTACTATTGCAATTTTGCATACAATTTTGTTAATATGATATCCGACTTTATTTTGAATCATAAGGTTGAATCATGATTTACTACTGTGATTTTGCATAAGGTTAAGTAAACATGATTCGGACCTAGTTTAGGTCATAAGGAGGACTCTTGAAAATGGATATGTACAAATTGTAAGATTGAACTCGATACTAAAGGAGGGGGTAAACAGCGTTACTAATTTTATGAGATTTAACAAATAAAAACTTACTCTAAAATATTAACAGAGTAATGCAGCAAAATAAAGAAAAGTAATTAAGTAGTCTATGAACAATAATATTTTTTGGTAAGCAACAATTATAAGGACGCACTATATAAATAAATTTATTTTTTATTTTGATTAACTCCTTTCTAGAAAGATTCTAAAGATGGAGATACCTTAAAAAGAATCTAAAATAAGGCATACTCTAGTTGTCATTTCTCATAAATGAAACACAAGTCACAGCGAGATACTGAAGTAGAGTCCAAAGCGCACAACCGATGAGAGCTCAAGCAGAGAGGTTGTGTTGAATGAAATTATTGTCTGAAAAACTTTAGCTCAAGGCTTTTTTATATGGCCTCTTCGAATGTTGATGTGACATGCTCCCGGTCAATCGAACCACCCTAGTCATCTGGGAGATTGCTAATTAGGTTGCGATGCTTATCTAGTAATAAATATAATTTACGATCCTGGTCAACCAGACTCTCTCGATCGCTTAAGAGATGGGTCAACTACCTTCTTTGACCTGACTTTCCTATTATCATAGAATTTCATTTATATTGGTTGCTTAGAAGCATTAACGGCCGTCTGGACCCTATGGTCGCCCGTGCCTCCATCCAGTTGACTGGGAACCATTCGACTCCAACGGTTGAAAGTTTCTCTCTATTGAGTCGCCTGAGCTTCCTCTCGGTCACTTGAAACTAGTGAACTTTGCTTCCTTGCATCGGTTACTCGTAATTAGTATGATACAAATATCTAATTTGGCTCCCTCGTACCTTGACTAGATGTTCATCTCCCAACTGACCAATCTAAATGTGATTTGGCAAGTCACAGCTCCCAGCTGCATCCATTTGAACTTGTTTGTCAAGTCACAGCTCCCAACTGTCTCCACTTAGACTTGTCTGCCAAGCCACAACTCCCACCTACCTCTACTTGGACTTATCTACCAAGCCACAACTCTTAGTTGCCTATACTTGACTTTGTCTACCTAGTTCCCAAGTAGGACTTTTTTGCTTGGTTCCCAACTAGGACTCCCAACTGCTTAGTTCCCAACTAGGACTTCACACTTGCCTAGCTTCCCTAGGACTTGGCCATTTGCTTGATTCCCAACCAAGACTTCCATCTGTCAAGTAACTTACTTACTTAATATAAAATCGTCAGTTCATAAAAACCACTGCGATGCTTTCAGCACCAACAATCTCCTCTTTTTTGATCGTATGAAAATTAAGTTAAAGCTAGTTAAACAAATAGTTTATATAATAAACATGATATTTACTGTATGATAAAAGATTATACTTAATTCAGTCATACATGAATAATCAATTAAAAATTTTTCCTTAATCATAGCTTTCAATTAAGTTCTTTAGAAGAAGAAAATAACTTTTAACTTTTGTCAAATTTTAACTTTTCCCTTCTTACATAACTTTTACTTACTTTTCTCTCTCCTTTTTTCATACATCAAAAATGATATGGAGAGCATTTATAATAAACATGTATAATAGACTAAAGAAATTGGATATGATAGTTAAACATCCATAAATCAACATCAAGAAAAAATAATCAAAATATCAAGCAAGTTAAGTCACCCATAAAATCAAAAATAAGGATAAGTCAAACTAAGGCAATACTACAAGTCTCAAAAAATTAACAAGTCCAAAATGGTGAAACTACTACTAGACAAATCAGTCGGAGGAAGGAGGAGGTTGTTGAGTCATGTATTGTGCACTATACATATCAATAAGACTCTGCAGCTAATCGTCCATGTGCTGGAATGGATGTCAACGTGCTGAAATCCCTGAGTGACAATATCGTCGAGGTGGATCACTCGGCCCTCTAAAGTCAATGGGGTGGTGTCGAAGCTACTGGTGGTGCTGGTACCCTGTCCTCATCCTTCTCCATCTCAGCTAATAGCTCATCAAGGTCTAGTGTCTGAAGAGGCACCTCTGGTGGCTTTGGTGGCCCCTTGTGCTTCCACATGAGGATCCATCTTAGCTAGACAAAATTGCCTAATCCCTACGTTATCAAATTCAGATAAGAGTTTGACATTACCTCGAGTAATGTCAATCCCAAGAGAAGAAGAGATGAAGGTCAAAATGTGACAATAAGACATATGAACCCTACAACTAGTGGCTATGGATGAGTAATAAATAATGAACCTAAAAATATGTAGACTAAGGTTTAGGCCAAACCTATGTCTAAGGGCGTAGAGTAGAAAAGAGTGAAATCAACATATGACAACGAGATCTCTAGTGTTAATCGGTAAAATACAGGACACTAGGATCTTTAACAACACATAGTTTGCAACTCTGGGTTGGACCGAACTAAAGTTAGTGATGGTAGTGACGCCGGGCGGGATAGCGATTATCCCGGGGGCAAATATTGAATCCGTAAGTTCGACTGCGAACGCTGGAAACAATCTTCTAAAACCTATTAATTCGGAAGAATAATAGGAGATAGGGAAATAAACGGCATTGCCGAAATTATTATTAAACCAAAACTTCTTCTCCTAAACATCAACTCATAACATGTTTATATAGACCCAAACTCTAAGAAAGATTCCTCGAAAAAAGGAAAATTTCTTAACAAACTCTAAAAGAAAGATTCCTTATAAAAAGAAAAATTTCTTAACAAAATCTAAAAGAAAGATTCCTCATAAAAAGGAAAATTTCTTAACAAACTCTAAAAGAAAGATTCCTTATAAAAAGGAAAATTTCTTAACAGACTCAATCTAAAAATCCTAAATGGATTTAAAAAAATTCAAAAATAAAAAAAATAAAATTTTCAAAACTACTCTAAATATCAAAAACTTCAAAAATAAAAATTATCAAAATTAATAATAAAAATTTTTAGATGCTCCTGCATCAGTCGCCCCAGGTTGAAAGAAACTCGTCCTCGAGTTTATAATAGTGTCAGGTGGTCGCCTAAGAAGAAGATTATCTTGCACCAAATCAATAAAATTAATTAGTTGCTGGGCTTTAGAAATTCTCGTCGATCCGCTAATGAATATGACATCAGGAGGCCACGGGTTGATCATCTTCCTTGTTGGTAGCCTCAATCGTCCTTCTTCAAAGCTCAAAAGAGAGATTGATAGCCTCGATTTATTCTCATCACATCTCAAAAGGAAATATACTTGTATCGGAAGACATGAACTAATCATGTTTCTAGATGCTCCTGCATCAGGTAGGCACTCGTTCACCATCGAAGAAATGGGTGTAAATATGGTTCAATGTGATGTGAGAGAAAGAGTCAGGAAAAGGTAAAATGGTAAAGGGGAAGTAGTAGAAAGTTGAAGAAAAGGGACTTGGTTTGAGTCGCTCCTTGATCAGGTTTGGTGTGAAGGTGATGTCAAAATCTCCTACCCTGGATGTGTAGGTGAGATCATCAACTTGTATCAAGTTATTATAAACTCAACATACAGGTCAATGTTTACTGCCTGATCATAGTAAACAAGGGTGGATAGACCATAGTAGGCAACGATCTCAATGGTGTCTAGGCAATAAGTTATGAAAAATTCACTATTCAAGTATCTAGATTGCATAGGGACAGGTAACCCGGGAAAATCTATTTTTAAGAATCTTATATGGAAATCTAGTGTCCCAGATGGAAGCTAAGAGGCACTAGCCTCAGTAGTTTTATATTTTTGTCTAACAATAATAAAGAAATATTTCTAAGATTTTTAGACAAGATTTTTTAATCATAAAGGAAATAACAATCCATAATCAATATTTCAATCGATTAACAAAGTAATTAAGTCAACTGACATTAAATAAAATAGTTGGGTGAAGTTTGTCAATGCATGAATTGAAAGTTATAAATCGAAAGTGTTGGAATCGATGATGCCGCTAGAGGGGATGAATAGCAATTTAAAACTTTCATCATTCTTGATTGTTGCGCTCATCTACATAGTGTTATACACAATGGAAAAATATAAAAGTCAAATACACAACAACACAAGCATAAGAGATAAATCATTTTTATATGATTCAAAACCCTTGATTCCTACCCCGTGACGTATTATCCTAATGATAGCACCACTATCTTTCTCCTTACCGAATACCTTCCGGAGGCAAAAAAAACCTCTTATAATTTTTGTTCTTTATGAGAAATGTGAACAAGAAAACAAGAATAAGGATGAAAAATAAAATATAATGTAAATAATAATTTACACAAATGAATCTCACTTTACTCATTTTGTAATTGCTTTAGATTGTCTCTTGAAGGTTTTGAAATGAAGCAACACTCTCCTCTAAAATCCCCAAGAAATGGTGCTGGAACCCTCCACGAAATCCTTCCTTTATAACCTTCAGATCGGGATTGATTTCCACCTAACAATTGACCGATAGCACCTATCAATCGATTGCTCCGT
Source organism: Curcuma longa (assembly GCF_044706935.1). Classification (NCBI taxonomy): domain Eukaryota; kingdom Viridiplantae; phylum Streptophyta; class Magnoliopsida; order Zingiberales; family Zingiberaceae; genus Curcuma; species Curcuma longa. The sequence goes on from NC_133875.1 coordinate 1,334,459, forward strand.
TGAATTTAAATGTTGCCCCTACAGAATGGCACTTGGACTTCGCTTTGCATGCCAAGTGTTAGGTCATTCATAACTCACTTGGACTTTACCCTTGTCAATTATTTGTTGGACTTTCAACCACCAAATATTCGATCAACCATGATCCGCTTAGACTTTTCTCTTGTCAACTCCCTGTTGGACTTACGACCATCAAATGTCTGGTTAATCGTTGGTGATTCACTTAAACTTCTCTATTATCAAGTATTTGATCAACCTTGACCTACTTGACTCTTCGCTCAACCATTATTATCCAAATCAATCTTGGTCAACCTGACCTGAGATGAATTGCACTAACAATCTCCCTTTCCAACAAACCAACAAACTCTCTTTCTATTTGATATCTCACTCTCATCTTATAAATATATTGATTAAATATCGAAATTCAACTCGAGCTTAGTCAATTTGATCAACCTTGATTATAAGTCGATTACACCACCAGCAAAACACAAAAGGCATACTTCTCATGCCATCCCATATGTCTGATCACTCTTACATCAATCCTAACAATTTGGAGCTCCACTCCTAATCCATTGCGGATGATGTATTCCCTAAAATATTTCACTAATCCAAGGATGAAACCTTAACCCACACAATGAGTTTTCACATGCTCTCCCTAAGCTCGATCTTAGTCACGATTTCTGTCAAAAACAAATTCTCACCCTTAAAAATAAAAATTAAAACAAAGAAAAGGTAAATTACCAAGAGCTTGAGATGTTAAAACCTTCAACCATGGTTCAAGTTCTTGAATCCTTTTGAGCACTTATCATCTTGAGCACAAAAAAATTGTGAGCATTATGTTCCGTTCTTAGAGCCCAAAAGCAATTACAAAACCTTAAAACAAGGCTCCAATGTCTTATCTAAAGTATGTTGTCGACACACTTTTAGTTAAGGAAAGGTTTATATTAGTTGACCAAAGCAGTCAATCTAGCCATTGGAGGTTAGTTCTTGAGATTTGGTCGACCAAAAAAAATTGTTTAGTCAATTAGAGTATTTTTGTTGATCAAAATAATTCAAACTACTTTGGTCCAAGCTCAAAGATAAATTAAGGTTCCATCTTGGTTTGTTTGACCCACCAACACTTAGAAGGTCATCCTTAAATCTCATGACAACTTATAAAATATCTTTCAAACATCTAACAATCAAGTTAAGATTTACTAAACCCTCAATATAGAATATTTTAACATTTATTCTATAATAATATTTACCATTCAGTTCTCTTTTTGATGCTCAATATATTCTTTGATAAGGCATCACTTTAGAAATTAGAAGAGTAAAATTTTGATTTTTTTTAATTAAAATCCAGTGCTAATATAAAAAATAAATTCTAATTTTCTATTTGTAAAGTGTTGATGCATTATAATTATGAAATATAATTTTTAAAAATTAGTATATGTAGTTGTGAAGTACAATGCAAAGTTTGGGAGTTATAGGAAATTTCGTTTGCTATTTGTTTTTAAATTGTTGGAAAAAGATAGTTATTAAATTAGATGATTATGTTTCTAAAATATTATGTTAATGATAAATTAGGTTAAATAGCAATGTTGAGATATTTAAAAAGATACAAGATGAATGTACTTCAAACAGAATATCTCCCCCTCCACCATCTCCTCCTCCGCCTCCTCCATCATCTCCTGATGTTAATTGGAATGAGTATCCTAGTGATCTTAGGTTAAGAAAGAACATCCTCAAGTATAATGTAAATGAAAAAGAGATTGTTCAGGTTACTATTTGCAAAAAGGTCTATTTCAACCTAAAAATCATGAATTTCCTTAGTGTTATTGTCCATAAGAGAAACAAAGATTTTGAGCTATATGGTTCAGTAATCATCCTAATTGGCTAGAATACAACATTGCAAAAGACACAACCTTCTATCTTTATTGTTATTTATTCAAAGCTGATTATGGTGGTTAAAGTGGTGGTGATTCTTTTATTACTAAAAGATTTAAAAATTAAAGAAAGAAATAAAAATTTTATGAACATGTTGGAAATCAAAACAACATTCACAACAAGTGTATCATGGCGACTTATGCCCCCGGGGCATAATTGAGTTGGTTACAATGGAGCAGAGATACTGAAGTGAGCAAGGGTCGGATCTCGATGAAGCCGAGACAATGTCCTCCTCTATCGTGGCCAACTGTAATTTCTTGATTTACCTCCTTACAGATGGTCGTGGGATCGACCGTGTGGGACCGTTAGGGTGGCGGATTCCACATTTTTACAACTTGTTTGGTCAATCAATCTAGTCAAATAGCTACCGATTATCATGTTCGTTTGACAATATCAATTAATTGCATAAGATTTCTTGTGCATCAAGAATTACTATTTTGTAGTCATGATGAATTCACAGACTCACTTAATCATGATAATTTTCTTGAACTATTAAAATTTCTTGCTGACCATAATGATGATATCAATAGAGTTACACTGGATAATGCTCCCTCAAACCTCAAATTGACATTGTCTAATATTCAACAAGATATTATCATATTCATTATCTATTTGACCACTAATTTTATTTTTGGATATCTTGGTAATGAATTATTTACTATATTGGTTGATGAGGCTCATGATGTATCTGTTAAAGAGCAAATGATAGTTGTTTTACAGTTTGTAGATGAAAGGAGAAAATATTATTGAATGTTTTTTTAGCCATTGTACATGTAAGTGACACTACTGCTCTTATCACTTAAGACTAAGAATGCTATTGATTCTTTATTGTATTAACATGGGTTATCTATATCTAATTTGCGAGGGCAAGGATATGATGGAGCTAGCAATATGAGAGGAGAATTCAATGGCTTAAAAAGCTTAATTATGATGGAGAATAAATTTGCTTATTATGTTCATTGTTTTGCTCATCAACTGCAACTTACGTTTGTAGTTACTAAAAATCACATGAGAATTTCTACTTTTGATATGGTTGCATAGGGGTTGGATAATGGAATTAGGGTTGGAGTGTCATGCAAGCAAAGAGACATACTTCGTGAGAAACAATTTGAAAAAATTATTGAAGAAATTTACAATGGGGATATCTCAGTTAAACACTGAGCGAGGTATGAATCAAGAGAAGATATTGAAAAAAAACTAAAAGTACATGTTGGGGTTTACATTATAATACATTATTGAGTTTGATATGCTTATATCCTTTCAGTTATTGATGTCCTTTTAATTGTTGAAGAGGAGGGAAAAGATCACAAGCAAAGGGTCACAAATAAATAATCTATTAGAAATGATGAGAAAATACGAATTCATATTTCAAATCCACTTAATAAAGAATATCTTGGAGTCGCAAATGATTTATCGTAAGTTTTATAAAGAAAAGATCAAGACTTAAATGTCATGATTCTTGTAAGATCAAGCAAACATCAATTGCAAATCTATGAGAGATGATGGTTGGGATTTTCTACTGAATGAAGTTTTTTTATTTTGTGTTAAATATGAGATAATCACCCCGCACATAGAAGACTTGTTCACCTTTCATGGAATATCACGATGAAATATTGAAAGAATGATAAATCTTCACTATTATCATGTTGAAAATATTTCATGAAGTGATAGATTTGCAACTTCAAAGGTTGAACAATTGTTTTAATGAGGTGAACACAAGGTTGTTGTTATGTATGGCTTATCTTAATCCATCAAATTCATTCTCTGATTGTAATAAGAAAAAATTATTTCAGTTTGCTCAATTTTATCCATCTGATTTCTTTCTTATGTAATTAATATTTGGATACAATCAAAGTCTCACATTGAAAATATATAAAAAAGATTATGGGTTTATAAGATGGAAGATATCTCTATTGGTACAAGACTTTTTGGAGAAAGTTCAAAAATAAAATCATGAAAGCTTATATGTTCAAAGTGGACAGTATCATACTATTATGGAGATATATTAATTCCATCGATTCTAATAGTTAATATATCTTGAACATCAACTTGATAATATTTTTTTGACATGCAAAGTAGTAGTCAATTCTTTGAAGTTACAGGGACTAACAAGTTTGTTAAAAAGATATATGGTGGAATTGAAGAAACATCAATTGTATCCTTTGGTATACAACTGCAACTAAGAAAGAATATTTTCAATAATAAACATAATCAAAATCTTCCTTTGAAAAATGATGTAGTAAATGATTATTTGGCACTATATTATGCACGAGATGTATTTAATACAATTGATAATAAAGATATTATATTTTGTAAATTACAAAAATTAATTTTTAAAAATATTTCATTCAGCTAAATTTTACCTATGCTAATAATATGTCGCTCAAAATTGAAATGATATTTTAAGGAAAAAAAAAACTCTCATTGTTCTACAATGTGATTTTGTGAAGTTATTTTCCTCTCTTTATATATTATCAAAATAGCAAAATTCCCTTTGTTTTCATTTTTGTAAATATTATGATTTTACTAACCGTGCATACAGCACATTTACTTGATCCAACCACAAGTAATTTAAGGTACTTGGTCTGTCCATAGATGTCCTATTATATGTAAAATACTTATTATAGTACTACAAAGTACCATACCTCTCTAAAAACTTCAAGTACTACCAGATTACATCATTATTCTGCCAGTCTTTGCCATTGAGACATCATTAATTGTAGCAGCTTGAATACTTACTTCCTCAGATCCAAATATCAGAAGTGCAATCGCCACCGGGATACCTCATCTCGTGTGCCAGCGCAGGTCCCTCAGGCTCCAACCCAAAATCAACAAAGAAGTTTGGGTTCACGGCCAGACCACCTTGCTCGGTATCCACATCGATCTGTATGATGTGCGAGCCCTTGTGCACCAGATCTGGGCCGTAAAATTGGTGATCCCAGGTACTGAACAGAGAGTTGGTCGCGTACAGTCGCTTCCCATCCAAGCTAAGCTGAATCATCTGTGGCCCTCCTCGGAGGCGATTTCCCTAAGATAAGCAGTCAATTATTAGAGAAGATTGATTTTTGGTAGTTAGTTTTAGAGCAATGATACATTACATGAAAACACAAAATACAACATGACATACTATAGACCTGGGTCCCACATCCATACAGTGTAGTGTGTTATTTTGGAGCAATGATACACTACATGAAAACACAACATGAAAATGCAACATGACACACTATAAACCTAGATCTCACTGTTAAGGCCCATAAAGGCCCATATACCCTATTATCTATATATAGTTGTCTATACCTATTGTATTCGTGTGCTTCCATATTGATGTAACATGGTATCAGAGCCGAGGGGATTAGGTTTATCCGCTTAACCTATCGCCGCCGTCCTTTCTCGTTTTCTTCCTTCTCCACGCGCCGCGGCTGTCCCGTCGCCCACACGCGCGTCGTCTCCGCTGCAACACGCGCGTCGTCTCCGCTGCAGCCACCTAGTCTCCGCCGCCGCAGCACGCCTCGTCTCCCCTGCTCCGTTTCGCCGATCTGCTCGATCTGCTCGACGCTTCTTCCCGAACCATCGCGCGAGAAGAACAGAGGAGAAGCAGGGATCGCGAGCCGCGCCGACTTTCCTCGTGCTCGCACCTGTTGCGTACGGTCTTCTCTGCCAGGTTTTTTCGCGCCGACTTTCCTCGCGCTCGCCTTCGCCCGTTCGCCTGTTGCAGGCGAACACGATCGGCGCTCCGTTCTCTGCTTCTTCTCCGCAAGCCTGACGCCGCTCGACGCAGCGATATCTCCACGCAACCGAGCGTCCACGGAGGGAAATTAGGGTTGATCAGGCCTTTTAAAGGGTTGCCGCGCCTCTCTGTTCTTCTTCACCACAGTAGCCGCTGCCGCGCCTCTCTGTTCGTCTTTACCGCAGAAGTGCAGAAGTACGCTGTCCAGCTCAAACTTCAGCGTCGCCTTCCTGTCCTGCCCCTCAGCAGACCTTTGTTCCGGCCTTTGCTTTCGTCCACCGGATTAAGTGCTCGCTGCTGGATTGGATCCCTTGCCGCCACTTGTCAGGTTCTTCTTATTCTAGATTGGCATCACTATTTTGGTAATAATCCCGAGCACTTCTCAACATGTCTTCAATAAATGCAATAATTATTAATATCACCTTAGATGGTCAGAATTATCCAGAGTGGGCTTTCTGTGTAGAAACTGCATTAAGGGGTTATGGTTTACTTTTTCATTTAAATGAATCTCCACCTGTGCTTAAGAATGATGGTAGTAATGCTGCTGCAATAACAGAATGGCATATTAATGATGGAAAAGTGATGGCTGTCATGGTCAATAGTACTAAACAATCCATGATTATGAGTCTTTCTAAGTTCAAAACAGCTAAGGACATATGGAACAACTTGAAGAAACGCTATGTTCAGGATAGTGGTGCTCTTTTACATAATCTCATGCAGCAAACTCATGAAATTATGCAGAATGATATGTCCATTGATGAGTACTACTCTGCTTTTGATCGTTTGATGGGATCACTGATTTCCATGATACCAGAGTGTACAACTGTTCCTTGCCCAACACACAAGTTTATTGAAAAGTTTTTCACTTACAGATTTGTTATGGGAGTTCGGGCTGAATATGATTCTATTCGTACACGATTACTTCACAATTCTTCTGATCTCACTATGGCACAGGCATTGTCTGATTTACTTGCAGAAGAAACACGTCTCAAGTCTATGTCTTCTTCTGCATTTGTCTCTCATAGTGTGTTGGCAGCTTCTCAAAGGATCAGTGTACCAAAAAGCTTCTCTTCAGAGCCCTGTAAGCATTGTGGCAAGACTGGTCATCTTCCAGAGAATTGTTTTTCTATTCATCCAGAGAAGTTGGCTGACTATCGTGCACGTCGTGCTGCCCGTGGTACTGCCCGTGGTGCTCGTGGTCGTGGTACTGGTTCCACTCCTGGAGGTTCAGTGTCTATTGCTGCTGCTTCACCTGTTACTGCTCCTTCGTCGTCTTGGGTACTTGATTCAGGGGCTTCTTTTCATGTGACATCTGATCAGTCCCAGTTGGTTGCTTGCAAGCCGGTCACTGATGGAGCTTCTATTCGGACAGCTGATGGTACATCTTGTCATATCACTCACCAGGGTTCACTTTGCAATCCTTATTTTTCTGTACCAAATGTTTCTTTAGTACCTCAGTTATCCATGAATCTTCTTTCGGTTGGTCAAGTTACCGACCAAAATTGTTTTGTTGGATTTGATGACTCATCTTGTTTTATTCAGGACCGTCGAAGCGGGAAAGTGATTGGGACTGGCCATCGCCGTAAAGGTGTTCCTAGCCTTTACATCCTAGATACTTTGCGTCTTCCTTCTTCCATTGAAACTTCTGCTCGTGTGTCATCCGCTACATCGGGTTCTGTTTGTTCTTCCTTCGCCCAGTGGCATCATCGTCTTGGTCATCTTTGTGGGTCTCGACTGTCCACATTAATAAATAAAGGTTGTTTAGGTCATACAACTATTGAGTCTGATTTTCATTGTAAGGGTTGCAAACTTGGAAAACAAATACAACTACCATATTCATCTAGTATTTCTCATTCTGCTAGACATTTTGATCTTATTCATTCTGATGTATGGGGTCCTGCACCTTTTCCTTCAAAAGGTGGTCACAAATATTATGTCATTTTTATTGATGATCATTCTCGATATACATGGGTTTATTTTATGAAACATCGCTCTCAGTTGTGTTCTATTTATCAGTCTTTTGTCCGCATGGTTCACACACAATTTTCTACTCCTATTAGAGTTTTTCGTTCTGACTCTGGGGGAGAGTATTTGTCTGATGTTTTTCGCCAATTTTTGTCATCTGAGGGTACTCTTGCTCAACTCTCTTGTCCTGGTGCTCATGCTCAGAATGGTGTTGCTGAACGCAAACATCGTCATATTATAGAGACTGCCCGCACACTTTTGATTTCATCTTTTGTGCCTTCTCATTTTTGGGGTGAAGCTGTTTCTACTGCTGTCTATCTCATAAATAGACAACCCTCATCCAAACTGTCTGGAAAATGTCCCGGCGAAGTTCTTTTTGGTACTTCTCCCAGTTATGATCATCTCCGAGTTTTTGGATGTACTTGTTATGTTTTGCTTGCACCTCGTGAGCGAACTAAGTTGACTGCACAATCTGTTGAGTGTGTTTTTCTAGGATATAGTCCTGAACATAAAGGTTATCGGTGTTATGATCCTTCTTCTCGTCGCATACGTATCTCTCGCGATGTGACCTTTGTTGAGGATCGCCCTTTCTTTTATAACCCCTCTACTCAGCCCTCATATTCTCCCACAGAATCTACATCATTCCTGTGTTTACCTCCTATCTCATCCTCTGATGATGTCACTACTCCTCATCATATTACCCCCATTCATGCTCCTATTTCCATCACGCCACCTTCACAGGGGACTACACCTCCTCCTGTACCACTTCCATTTCATCCTAAACCACCTATCACACATGTATTCCATCGTCGTCCCACAAATCTCACAGTGTCTCCATCTAGTTCTACCACCACGGCCAGTCCTGATTCACCTGCTGTTGATGTTTCTAATAATATTGATGAGTCTCATACTGCTCCTGATGAGTTACAGGTTGGTCCAAGATATAATTTAAGAGATCGTGCTACTATTGGTCCCGCTGCCAAGTATGGTTTTACATGTGTGAGTGTCGAGCCATCAACTTACCAAGAAGCTTCTATTATTCCGGAATGGCAACTTGCTATGTCTGAGGAGCTTGCTGCTCTTGATCGTACAGGCACTTGGGATATTGTTCCACTACCATCACATGCAGTGCCAATTACATCTAAATGGGTATTCAAAATTAAGACCAAGTCTGATGGTTCTATCGAGAGATACAAAGCTCGTCTTGTTGCTAGAGGTTTTCAGCAAACTCAAGGACGAGATTATGATGAGACATTTGCACCAGTTGCTCATATGACTACTGTTCGTACTCTTATTGCTGTGGCTGCTACTTCTTCTTGGACCATCTCTCAAATGGATGTTAAGAATGCTTTTCTTCATGGTGATTTGCATGAAGAAGTTTACAGTTTAGATGAATGTTAAAGAGTAAACTGTAGCGTCTGTCTAGGCCCACGTAAGGGCGGGCGTTACATATTGAGGGAAAACTCCGTGAGACACGTTTAAGGTGGTACGGACATGTACTTAGACGACCGATAAATGCTCCAGTTAGGCGGTGTGAAACTATAACAAATACGCATATCAAACGAGGGCGAGGTAGACCAAAAAAGACTTGGTTAGCAACAATAAAACAAGATAAAATTTATTTAAATATAAATGATGATATAATAGGAGATAGAGCTCAATGGCGTAAAAGGATCCATATAGCCGACCCCACTTAGTGGGATAAGGCTTGGTTGTTGTTGGTTGTTGTTGTAATAGGATAATTTACGGGCTTTGATTAAGCCTATTTAAATTATTTCCAACTATAACTAGGAATTGATTATTAAAAACTTATTAAACCTAAGTTAAAAAAATGGAACCGCGACTGGCCGCGCGCAATCAGTGGAGTTGCCGAGCCCTAGCGACGCCTTCGGTGGCGTCGCTGAGCCCGGGCGACCCCTTCAGAGGCATCACCGGGCTCGCATGACGCCTCCGGATGGTATCCCAGCCGAAATGCCTATGCCTATACCGATGCTAGTTCGTCGGCGGAACGAAATTTTTCACCCGTATCGCACGATACGACTCAAAATTTCAATCCTTGGTCATAGTCAAACATTCAGTTTCATAGTACATAGCAGTCTAATCGCCATTTTGTAAAACTTTCCTTTTAGTCTTAGAGATACTTTACAATCACAAAAAACACTTGACGTTCTCCTCCATTTCAACCATCTTGCCCGTATTCAATATAAAACATCTCTTTCAATCCCTTCATCCTTTTGCAAAATTGATCCTAAATACATAAAGTTCTCAGTTACAGACAATTCGTCATTTCTTATCTTAACAATTATCTCATTACATCTAATATTACTAAATTTAAATTTCATATATTTTATTTTTACTCTACTAAGTCTAAAGCCTTTCACTTCTAATGTTTCCTGCTATGATTCAAATTTAACATTTACTCTTTTATATGTCTCATCTATTATAATAATATTTGCAAACAACAAGTACCACGGTACCATATATTGGATGTGTCCAGTGAGTTCGTCCATGATTAGCGTAAAAAGATAGAGACTTAGAAATGATCCTTGATGTAACCCTATTCTTATGGGAAACGCTTCAATCAATTCACCTGAAGTTTTCGCTCTTGTCATTACATCCTCATACATATCCTTAATTAGTTCAATATACGTTAAACTAACACTTTTCTTTTCTAGAATTCTCCATATAATTTCACTTGGAACTTTATCATAAGCTTTTTCTAGTTCAACAAATATCATATGTAAATCTTACTTCTGTTTCCGATATTTTTCAATTAGTTGCTTAAGAAGATGTATAACTTTTGTTGTCCACCCTCCAGGCATAAATCTAAATTGATTTTCGATCACCGTGGTCTCCTTAGTTTTTTTTCTATTACTCTTTTTTAAAATTTCATAATATGACTCATTAGTTTAATATTCCTATAGTTTGCATAATTTTATACGTCTCTTTTGTTCTTATATCAAGGAATTAAAATACTTACCCTCCACTGATCAGACATTTTTTTCATTTTCAATATCAAATTGAATAACTTTGTAAGTCATTCAATACCTTATTTTTCTAGGCACTTCCATACCTCTATCAGAATATCATCAGGTCCAACTAATTTTTCATTTTATATCTTATTTAAAGCTTATTCTACTTCTGAAGTTTGAATTCTATGATAAAAATTTAAATTTTTACTCATTTGACCAACTTAAATTATCTAAGTTAAGTTGTTCATCTAAATCTTCATTAAAAAGTTAATGGAAATATCTCTGTCATCGTCCTTTTATTTCCTTATCATTCAATAGTACCCTAGTATTCATCTTTAATACATTTTATTTTAATAAGATTTCTTGTCTTCCTCTTTCTCACTTTAGATATTCTATAAATATCCTTTTTCCTTTCTTTTGTATCTAATTTTTTATATAAGCATTCATAAGTTTCATTTTTAGCTTTATTCACTGCTTTCTTAGCCTCTATTGATTATTGTATACTTTTTAAAATTTTTCTCATTCTTACAAGTATATAATACCTTATAAGTTGTTTGTTTTCCCTTCACTTTCTTCTGTACTTTCTCATTCCACCACCAAGATTTTTTACTTGAAGGTGCACAATCCATTGACTCACCGAATACACTCTTGGCTACTATTTTCAATTTTAATGTCATCTTATCACATATCGTATTCGAATCACCGTGTGTTTCTCCTAATACTTATTCTCCTACCCTATCCTTAAATATATTTTATTGTTCATCCTTTAATTTCCACCATTTAATTTTAAGAGTCGTGCAAATTTGTCTTCTGTTGATATTATGCTTGAGGCACATATCCAATACTACTAACCTATGTTGGATGGTTAAGTTTGCTCCAAGGATGATCTTATAATCTTTACAAATCTTTCTATCCTTCTTCCTAATCATAAGAAAGTCAATTTGTGACTTATTATTTCTACTTTTGAACGTGACCAAGTGTTCTTCTTTTTTCTTGAAAAATGTATTTGTTAGTATAAGGTTATATGATATCGCAAAATCCAATATAATTTTTCCTTCTTCATTTTTTATTCCAAACTCATAACTCTCATGCACCCTATCATACTCCTCCGACATGCTGATTTAGATCGCCTCCTATTAAAATTATTTCGTTTGACGGAATATTTTGTAATACGTCATATAGGTCGTCCCAAAACCTAGATTTAGTATTTTCATCTAATCCTACTTGAGGTGCATATATGTTAATTACATTAATAGTTTCTTTCGCCACCACTATCTTGAGAGTTATAATCCTATCCCTCTTTCTAACTACTTCTACTACTTCATCCTTTAACGAATTATCTACAACAATACCTACTTCATTTCTTAGTTACTCCTTCCTATGTACCATAACTTAAAACTCAAATTTTCTATCATTTTGGTCTTCTCTCCTATCCATTTTATCTCTTATACACACAAAATATTAATTCTTCTTCTAATCATCATATTTACTATCTCCATGACTTTACTAGTGAGTATTCATAGATTTCATATTCCAAATCTTAGACAAATAGTTTTCTTATAATATTTATTCGTAATCAACTTATGGTTTGAAAACTCTTGCATATTTAACACTACATTCAAGTTCTAATGGAGATATAGTGGTCCTTACCGATACATTATAGTGAGACCCTACAATGCGAACTCTTGCATATTTAACACTACACCCGAGTTCTCATAGAGATGTAGCAGTCATTGTCGAGACGTTATAATCGGATCCTGCAACGCGTTTCTTCCAAGAAACAACGTAACATTAGCATAATAATTTAATGGATTCATTCATTGAATATTTACCTGAAAGTCCACGCTAACTAGCAACCTAACGCGCAACCCTCAACCTTTTTCATTCGAGCTTCTCAATGTCTTAATCTCCTCTACTAATTTATTGAGGTATGGACTAACAATTTTATATGCAATCGTAGGTTGGATATTAATACTAGACTTTTGGATGTTAAACACTATGTATGGTAATATGTAGTGTTTGTTGTATTAGGAAGAATTTGATTAAACTATTTTAGTTAATCTATTTCTTTTTCTTCCTTGTATAAGCACCATCAATTCTACTTGGGAAGGTCATCAAATCAATATCAACAATATCAATGGTACGAAATTCATCCCATGGAAGTAAAGAAAAGACCAATAACACCTTTCGATGAGTTAACATGAATACTTGCATTCTTCCTTAGTGTTGGTGTAGCAATTGCACCACTTCCACTAGCAGCCATGGTTTAAAATTTTGAACTGTGTTGAGGTTTCGGTCTCGGATTGGAATGATACAGTTTCGATACCATATCGTATCATACCGATATAGGTTTGATATTTTTTAAACATAAAAATATATTAATTAAAAAATAAAAAATTTAATCTAAATATTTAAAAATAAAATAATTTTTTAAAATATATAATTTTTCAATTAATAGGGTAATTTTATTATGTTTTAATTAAGCCTATTTAAATTATTTTAATCATAGTTAGGAGTTGATTAAAATTATCAACCTAAAGTTATTTAATTAAATCCTCAAAACCTACCTGCTCCACTGTTCCACCTGTGCGACCTGCGTTATCCGCACGACGAGTCCGAATGCATCATCGGGACCGCGCAACGCATCTGGCCCCATCATCAGGCTCAGGCGATGCATCTGAGCCCGTCACCGAGCTCGGACAACATGTCCTGGCTCGCACAACATGTCTAGACATCGTCGGGCCTAGGCGACAATATTTCTGTCGGTGTTGGTCCGCTCGCAAAACGTAATTTTTCACATGTTTCGTCTAAAACGGCTCGAGATTTTAATCCGTGCTAGTAACAATTGAGCCACTTCCACTAGCACAACTTATGTCACCACTATGTCACACTTATTGCTTATACTCATGTTTAGCTCAAGAGGCATGAGTAGCTAAAAATTCTTAATCATTTGGTACGCACACATATACGTGTGTGTGTGTGTGTATGTATAATAGTTATTTTAGCTAATGTACATATATCAGTTTTAATTAAATCATTATATCAAAAAATATAATACCTCAATTCCTTTTCCCATTTCTTACAATTCTGCTTGCTCCCACCATGATTTCTCAATCATGATTCAACTAGTAATCGCAACTCCCACCCTCGACCATTTCTTCCTCCCTAATTCAACAATGCACTACTACTCCAAAATTTAATACCTTTGATGGCAACTCTACTCGTCGTTTGACACTCGTAGCCACTGACTAGTGTTGATCTCTTAATCCCTCATTTGTTTTATAGCCATTAACTTCCCCAATTCCTTCACCATGATCAACAGAAGGAATCAAACTCAATTCCTTCTATCTCGTCCCATGCCAACCACAAGCACACGAGACCACCCATGGTTGATCACGGGAATACTTATGTGGTAGAGGTGGCATGGGGTAATTTACCCTATGTCAACATGTCTTGGTGTTGGCGTAGAGTCGAAACGGTAAATTATGATAGTTTAGAGTGGGATAGCATGGCACTGAAATCCTTGCATAAAAGACTAATATAAATAAAACATAAGGTTATCTTCATCAAAAATTGGCAATTATAATAACAATAACAATAAACTTACAGAATATGTGGAGGCCAGTCTCATACCAGTCGCCATCGCTGTCTTTCCAAGCAGCAACCTGCAGAAAAAATAATGCCATATGTATGACTTACTAAGGAACCAAAAATTAAAATCAATTAATCTATCTAGATATTTAACCTTTTCAATGTTGAATGTAGAATCAGAATTAGTCATGTCAGATCTATGAAATAGAACTTATATATCCCAATGGAAGATATAGTTATTAGTGAAAGAAATTGAGTATAGTTATTAGGAAAATTTTCCAAACAAGGAGTGACAAATACTGAAATTTACTAAAAGTAACACATGTATTGAAATACTCAGATATTTGAGATGGGGACAAACCTTTCCACCCAGCACATCTCTTGCCTCCAAGAGTATAGGTTTATGGCCTGCATCTGCTAGGTATTTTGCTGTAGATAAGCCAGCCAAACCTACCAGAAAGCTAATATATCAATAGCTGAGATTTAGGCAAGATGATAGTCGAAATATTTTACAACAATCAGTAGAATGTGTAATGTGTGGAACTTATTTGGCTAAATATCATAAAAGTTCACCGATAACATATTTTCCATTCGTGTTCGGAAAATAACAGAATGGTGTACCTGCACCAGCTATCACAATTTTCAGAGGTATATTTGGACGAGGACCAGTCTTGAAGGATGAAGATAATTGTGCAGCTTCTAAATAATTTATAGTGTTGTCAAGTTCAGGTCTTGGAAAATCTTTGCATAAAACCTGTGATAAGGATCGATAACCTGCTATTCCTTGTTGAAAAAAATTCAGAAGAACCCAAACAATGAACGAAAAGCAGATGATAAACCTTGAGAGATTTTGCTCTGCATCTTGGCTTCCGTGCTGTGTGCAATGAGATTGTAGCCTTCACCAGGCAACCCGTGAACACACTACTTCCCAATATGTGATTGCTTCCAGAATCATTGTGAAATGTACTCCTTTGTCCAAGATTCCGATCCCACCAGTATGTATTTTGGGCTGTTACACTTAATTTCACACGGGAGACGGATCCAATGATATTCATGCTGATTTTTTTTCTATTTGCAGTAACTCTATCTAGAATTGAAGTTCCCTCTTGCAAAGCACAAGAAGTTCATCCGAGAACCAAGGTATGCCAACACTTCCCTTGATTATACTGCAGTTGCAGACGGCATTAGCAGTTCCCTTTGCCAAAAAAAAAAGTGCTTTGGAAAAGATTCGACCAAATGGAACAAGAAGCAAATCAACAAGAAACGACAAATCTAACTACATCAAGCTATAGCAAATGGGAAGAAAGAGACAAAGTTACAATTTTTAAGTGACGCCGCTGCCTGCGCCATGGGAAGAACGAGTTGGTAACCGAAAATGAAATTTTTAACCTCGTAAATCCAACTGTAAAAGAACAAATTCCGAGTTCGAACAATCAATGGTCGAGAAAATCGCGAAGGGGAAATCTAACTGGTTCCACAAATCCCAAACCAAAAAAAAAAAAAGGAACAAACTGCAGCAGTGCCGAAGGGAGGGAAGAGCTCACCGCCCACAAGAGAGCTCGAAATGCATGAAGGGAAGCCGAGGAGGATGATTCAGTGCATAATCGCATCAGATGATAACCTGAACGAATCGGAAGTTGGCATGTAGCGCGCAATTGGGACGGCAGGCGTGGAAGATGCTCTTCCCACTCTTTCGTCCTAACGTTATCACATCTCCACTAAATTTGTAGGGAAATTTGCATGTTACCCCTCTTGCTTTACCTTATTTTTCAAAATGATCCTCGTGATTCTATAAACATCAAATGCCCCCAAAAGATTTTGTAGTATAACTGTCAATTTGAGTTGGATCCACCCCATCAAACAATTTAGGTAGATTGGATTGATGATAAATCCCAGTTAACATGCCCCGTCAAGCAATTTAGACGGATTAGACGCCAAGCATATTTTATCAATCCATTTTAAAATGGATTCAAATGGATTGACTTGCCTAGGCACGCCACCTACGTGAGTTGGCCCACGACGAGTTTGAATTGACCTACGGATTGAAAAAGTTTATTTATTTATTTTAAATTTTAAAATTAAAATTAAAAACTCAATGAATTAGTGAGTTTGATCTGTCTAAATTATAATTCAAGTTTAATGATTTCAACTTGATCAATTTAAATTGTAATCTAAATTTAAATTTTTTAATATTTTAAATATTTTTTTTATTTTTTAAAAAATCCATGGGTTGGTCCTACCTAATCCGCAATTCACTTTGGATTGGGTTGGATTGGAGATTTTTAACCCACCAAATTGGTGGGTTGGTCCGCCTGTCCGCAATTCATGGATGGGTTTTATTGAGATTTTGAACTGTGTTGTCATGGGTTAGTCCGTCCCATACCACCATATGATAGGTTCTTAATGGCATTATTGTACTCATAAGTTAGTTCGTTTGAAAGCTCTATTTTGTAAGCATCATTGTACTCTTTATATAATAAGTGAAATAACTAAGGTAAAAATCAAAGTCTTCCTTATTATTATTCTTTTTAAAATATATGTATAACATATCAAAGTAAATCAACTTAATATTTTGTTCGCTCAATTTAAAAAAAAATTATTATATATAAAGTACTTTTATATTAAAATATTTTTATCAATGTAATCAAAATTATTTTAATTTAGTTAAAATGACATAGTAACTATAATAGTTATATCATAGTTGATAAAAGTTTTATAGTAGTTATATCATAGTTTGAATTTAGAAAGTTATGGGGTTAAAATAAAACTTTCCCTAATTTGAATTTAGATATAGCACACTAAGTTATGTTTATTTGTGTAAGTTTTGATTTTGCTAAGGAGTTATCATGTAATACATATTGAAACTCAACAAATATACAGTTTTAGTTATTGACCAAAATATATAAAAAAATCACAATAAAAAATATATAATTCGTAAAATCTAGCATAATATATTCAACAAACAACTTAATTTTGTTAGTCTGACTGTAGTATAGATGTTAAAATTTCATGTTGTGGCTGTAGTTTAGTGATTAGAATTTCACGTTGTGGCCGTGGAGACCGTGGAGACCTGGGCTCGAATCCTAGTAGCCACAGTCCTTTTCTTTTTCTTTTTGCCTTAGGATAAAATTAAGTTGGTTACGACGGAGAAGACTTGCTGAAGTAGACAAGGATCGAATTAAAGTAAAGCCGAGGTAATGCCCTTCTCCATCGTAGCTAACTGCAACATTCTAATTTACCCTCCTCATAGATGATCGTGAAATTGATCGACATTGAGGATTAGACATGATAAAAAATTATAATTAAACTCTATGGTTGATAGACAGTTCTCGTAAGAGTTTGCCCTTGCAAATTAATTTTCTAATTAGTAGTTAAGATTGAGGGTTAAATAGGAAGAAAATTATTGGAAAATAAGAATTGGTAAAACTCAATGATAAATCGATTAAATGGGTACCGCCTAAACCCGAGCACAAGTCGAGTCCGACTTGAATCCATAGCTAAGTATATCAGACTAGTTACTGTTGGCCTAGTTAAACGTTTTGGCTCCAAATTAATCATGAATCAGTGGCTTGAAACCGTTGGTTCATTCTTTTTTTCTTTGAACAGTTGGTGTTTAAAGATTTTTTTTTATTTTTTTGAACAATTGAGATTATTTGATGATTTTATTAATGACTACGATTTGATTTGATGACCGTTATTCTCTAAATTTTATAAATAGAATATTCATTTCGTTATTTTTACATCATTTTATCTACTTTTATCTTTGAATTCTAAAATCTCAATCACTTTCTATTTCAATTCTTTAATTCTTATGTGATGTGGCAGGAATCTATTACCTCAACGTGTCATATGGGATAAAGCTATAAAGTTAATCCATCCTTAAGATTAGAAAACTTTAAGACCGTTTCACCCGACGAATAAAACAAAATATCTCAAAACCTGCATGCCTATAATTTGGTTCGCGAAATATGTCCTGAACAATCCAAAACACTCAAGTCTAGTTCGACTAGATTAATCAGGAAGACTTATGATACGATCGAGTCACTGGACTGACATGTAGTTGCTAATGGAGCATCACGTAGTTGAAAAATAAGGAGTAGAATCATTAAGAAACATTAGAAATATTCGAAAGACGGGCAATTAAGAAGCCAACACCCCCCAAGTCTTGATGGTAGCTATCCCTAAGGTTTAGGGTCTAACCTTTGCATCCACTCACCTTCATGTATTAACCTCATCATGGCCTCAAGTCTTGATCTTGAGTTCTGATTTCAGCATTCACTCGACATCACACACCAACCCCATCTTGGTCTCGAGTCTCGACTTCGAGTTTCGATCTCAGCATCCACTCGGCATCACCCCCCGACCCCATCTCGGCCTCGATCTCAATCTCGAGTTCCGATCTTAGCATTCACTCGGCATCACACGCCGACCCCATCTCGGCCTCGATCTCGACCTCGAGTTCCGATCTCAACATTCACTCTGCATCACCTGCCGACCCCATCTCGACCTCGAGTCTCGACCTCGGATTTTGGTCTCGACAATCACTCGGCATCATGCACCAACCCCATCTCGGCCTCAAATCTCGACCTCAAGTTTCGGTCTTGGCACTCACTAGGCATCACGCGTTGACCCCATCTTGGCCTCAAGTCTCAACTTTGAGTTTCGATTTCAGGACTCACTCGGCATCACGCACCGACCTCATCTCGGCCTCGAGTCTCAACCTCGAGTCTCGATCTTGACCCTGACTTAACATCACACGTCGATCCTATCTCGGCCTCGAGTCTCGACCTCGAGTTTCGATCTTGACACTCACTCAGCATCACCACCTACCCCATCTCGGACTCAGGTGCCAACCTTAATGCCCAGTTTACTTGGAGGTGCGGAAAGAGAAACTACAGAAAAGTTTCCCTTGCATGCATGCATCCGCTGTTTACTTTGTTAAACTTTTATGAGAGGAGAGAAAACTAATCCATCTGCGGATCAGTTTTATGAAAATATTGGTCCCCTCCAAATCGGACGGAAAGCAAGGATAGAAATAAAAAAGACATAAATGTCCTCTTTCCTCTCGCTTCGTCCTGCTCCCTTCTCCGACTCCCCGCACCTCTGCCGGAGCTTCTCACCGCGTGGATGGCCACCTTGGCGAGCTGCTCGTCGGCGTCAGCGCCTCTCCGTCGGGGAGGCAGAGGCAGCTGCGACGCCTCCCTCTGCTTCCTCGTCGCCCGGCACGTCCGCCGCGTGACCTACGCGACACCTCTCCGTCGGGGAGGCAGAGGCGGTTGCGGCGCCTCCCTCTAGCTCGCCGCCGCCACCTCCCGCAGTCGGAGCCCTCCTCCCTGTCATGCCTCTCCCTCCGCGACGCCCGCCTCCAGAGCGACTGGAGCCGACGAGTCGACGGCGGCGTGGTCGGCGGCGTGGTCGGCGGCGCCAGTTTGGAGACGAGCAGGGGAGGCGGGGCGACTTCTGAGCAGGGAGGCGGGGCGGCTTCTGAGCAGGGGAGGCGGGGCGGCTTCGACGCGAGGAGCGAGGAGGAAGAAACGAGAAGGGTATTTTAGACCATTTTATTTTCTTTCCTTCATCAGGGTAAACAAGGCTTTACGGATCAGGGAAAGGATGGATTTTATTCACTTTCCCTTCCCTTTCCTTATCCCTAGGTTTGTTTCATCCATCCATCATCCACTCTGTCAAGTAAACTGGCCCTAAAGCTTGCTTAATCTCAAGAGTCGGTCGACCCACACAATCAGAGAAGCCTAAGATTGTTTCTTTCGAAAAAAATAAGAAAATATCCCCAAAAGACATGGACGATCAGAATCTTTCTAAAAATGGAATAGGTATTTCAAAATATTTTCTAAACGGACGCTAATATTTCAGAGGTCAACTCTATAAAAGGTTGACTTATAGGCACAGGTATACACATATCTAGCATGATTATCTTTTGGACAAGTTATTGAGCATGCTTTTAGCATAGTAATTAAATTGTTTCCTATGTCTTTCGCTTCCATTAACCTAGAGAAGCATGAAGTTCTAACCAATGTAGATTTGTATATCCAGAAAGATGCAAATATTTGGAGAGTTGCATGTCAAAATTTCTCATTCATTTACCCTTTGTGATGTTGTTTCTTGGCAAAGCTTATCCTTATTCATGTTGTTTAAGAGCTGTAGTAAGACCATAGGGAATTTATGGTGACCAAATACTGCTACATTTTGTTGCATCGTAAATCTCTGGTATTTATGTATAACTCAATACATTCAGTGGGCGAGCAACAACTATAAATGTTACTATTATGGGTTATCGGCTGAACATGAGGTCGCATACATGTTTGAAATAGCGCTACTCACACTTTTATCTAGCTACTCTGCAATTCATAAAAAATTTCAGATTCAGAATCTCTCGGTCTTTTGGCATGATGATCAAGTCAGATTTCTTTTTGAGAATTTCTCATGGATGGTTTACTCTAAAAAAGCCCTGGTCCTCACTATATTATGAAATTCTCAGCAAGAATGGCTTATGGAAAAACGATGACACAAAGAAATTGATTGGCGAGCAAGTTTTCTTGGTGAAAAGATAACTCAAAATCCCACTCTCGGAGTTACTGTTGAACTTAGAGGGCATACAACCTCTGCATTTTATATCTGTCGAGTTGTGATTTGAAAAGTCTTTTGCTTCAAGTGAAGTTGCTAATACTTCAGGCTCCAACAAACTGGTAGTTTATACATTTAGTAGATGGATCATTCTTTCCACTGAAAGTTGACATTTCCTATTGTTGATACATTATTAAAAGAGGAGGTATTATTCTGATCATTCATCTATTTATAAAGCATCCATGTTCTTGATGTCCAAAATGCTGATGAGGTTGATATCTATCATATGATACAAGCTTGACATAATCAGACAAACTACAAATATGTTCCTTCCATTTTTACTAACCCTTGGGATAGGGACCGATCTAGTTTATATTATCAAAAATGTTCAGGCACACCTGAAGGGTGTGCATATCTATAGTGGTCAATTTCTGTAGTGATCAATTATTCTTCAAGCCCCAGTATATGTATTCTTTTTATTGAAACATTCTCACAGAGCTACATTAAGGAAGAATCTTCATCTATTTCTATAAATTTTATTACCACGTCATAATGGACTAATTCATAATATCCAAGCACTATTCGAAGACCGACTAAAGTCATCATTGTCCCTCTATTTATTAGTGAACTAATTATTCATGGAGTTATATATATAGAAAAGATGATTACACCCTTTAAAGAAAGAATTGGAGGTAATTACTATTATTGATTTGTGTTCTTCTATCCAATGATACTGGTGATTTTGATTTCGTAGTAATATTGTATTTGCATAGTCCAAATAAGTATTTGAAGACAATGAAGACTATTATGGCAGTAAATATATTTCTTAAATCGTTTGAGACAGTGTTGGCTCAAGATTTATACTCTTTAGCAAATGTCATCAAACAGGAAGTCATTTCTACCATTATTGAAATAGAGCCTCCATATTAAGCCTAAGCCTGTCTCCGGATCATCAAGATATATTCTTTAACACTCTTTATCTTATAATTCATTTATCAGATTACTAATTCTTACAATATTGCTTCATTTAATATTTGTTTACTTGAAGTGTCTTTAGAAATTCTCAAGTGCTTCTAAAAATTCTCTTGGTCTCAGACCAGTGACATCCCTCAGCAATGACCTTTCTTAAGGTCCAATCTCCATAGACTCGGATATAGTCACGGACGGAGCACAAAAATCAATGGATATTACAAAATGCTCATTGTTATTTACTCTTGGCGTTAAATTCCTTTCTCTCAAAGATGGTTTAGATAAAATTTGTTCAACAATAGGGAAGATTTTTTCTTTATCAATTGAGATTTAAGCTTTCTTACGATGTCTTTTTTGGGGATAAAGACTCAATATCAGAATAGTATGACTGCACGATGTTGGTTTTTATGATAATATAACACTTTAGCCTCTCTGAATAGCGTCAAGATCTTATAACTCCTAGCAAGGCCTCGATTTTCATATATTTGCTTTCTCGACCAAGCTGATTCACCATTCGCCTTTGTTCTTGAGCTAGATATTCTGTTATACTCTCTCTGAATCATCAAGATATCTTCTTTAACTCTATTTATCTTAATTCATTCATTGGGTCATTAATCTTTATAGTATTGCTTCATAAATTTAATATTAAAGTACTTCAAAACTCTCAATCATGGAACACCAAGTCCCGAGCTCATGACTTTGTCTCACAATAGACCTAGAACACCGAATCTCGAGCTCATGACTTTGCCTTATGATAGGCCCAGAACACCGAGCCCTGAGCTCGCAACTTTGTCTTACAATAGGCCCAGAACACCGAGCCCCGAATTCATGACTTTGCCTTACGATAGGCCCAGAACACCAAACCCCGAGCTCACGACTTTTCCTTATGATAGATCTGGAATATCGAGCCCCGAGCTCGTGACTTTGCCTTATGATAGGCCCGAAACATTGAACCCCGTGCTCGCGACTTTACCATATGACAAGTCCGGAACCCCGAGCTCGCGACTTTACCTTACGATAGGTCCGGAACACCTAGCCTCAAGCTCGCGACTTTATCTTACGATAGGCCTAGAACACTCAGCCATGAGCTTGCGACTTTGTCTTATGATAGGCCTGGAACACTAAGCCTCGAGCTCGCTACTTTGCCTTATGACAAGCTCGGAACACCAAGCTCCGAGCTCGTGACTTTGCCTTACGATAGACTTGGAATACCAAGCCCCAAGCTCCCAACATAGTCTTACACCAAGCCTCGTGCTCAAGATCCTGTTATAGCCACTTCATCCATATGTGGCAGAGCGATGACACCTCATCAAGATATCCTAATGATAACTCAGCACAATCTAATCAGTCGGACTAATTGGAGATGCTTATAATGTGGCAGAGCGATGACACCTCATCAAGGTATCCCAATAACAATTCAACACAGTCCAGTCAGTTGGACTATGCCTCTTTCAACTAGACTAATTGGGGATGCTTATGATGTGGCAGGAATCTGTTAGCTCCACGTGTCACGCAGGATAAAGTTATAAAGTCAGTCCATCCTTAAGATTAAGAAACTCTAAGACCATTTCACTCAAAGAATAAGAAAAATATCTCAAAACCCTGTCTATAATTTAGTTCGCAAAATGTGTCCTGAACAATCCAAAACACTCAAGTCCAGTTAGTCGGACTACACCTCCTTCGACTAAACTAATCAGAAAGGCTTGTGATACGATGGTGTCTCTGGACTGGCACGTGATTGCTGATGGAGCATCACATGACTGAAAAATAGGGAGGAGTAGAGTCATTAAGAAACAAAAGAAATATTCAAGAGACAGACAATTAAGAAGTCGACGCCCCCAAGTCCTAGTGGTAGTTATTCCTAAATTTTAGGGCCTAACCTCTGCACCCTCTCGCCTTCATGTATTGACCTCATCTCGGCCTCGAGTCTCAACCTTGAGTTTTGATTTTAGCATTCACTTAACATCACACACCGACTCCATCTCGGCCTCGAATCTCGACCTCGAATTCCGGTCTCAGCATCCACTCGGCATCACCCATCGACCCCATCTCAACCTTGAATCTCGACCTCAAGTTTCGATCTCAACATTCACTTGACGTCACATGCCTACTCCATTTTGGCCTTAAGTCTCGATCTCGAGTTTCAATTTCATCATTCACTCGGCATCACCCGCCGATCCCATCTCGGTCTCGAGTTTCAATCTCGGGTTCCGGTCTCAACACTCACTTGACATCACACGCCGACTCCATCTCGGCCTCGAGTCTCGACCTCGAGTTCTGGTCTCGGCACTCACTCGGCATCACGTGCCGACCACATCTTGGCCTCAAGTCTCAACCTCGAGTTTCGGTTTCATGACTCACTCAGCATTACTCGTCGACCCCATCTCAGCTTCGAGTCTTGACCTCAAGTTTCAATCTCGACACTCACTCGGCATCACACACCGATCCCATCTTGGCCTCGAGTCTCGACCTTGAGTTCCAATCTAGGCACTCACTCGACATCACGCCCCGACCCCATCTCGACCTTAGGTCCCAACCTTAGAGCCTGCTTAATCTTAGGAGTCGGTCGGCCCGCACAATTAGGGGAGCCTAAGACTGTTTCTTCAAAAAAAATTAGAAAAATATCCCCAAAAGACACAGACGATCAGAATCTTTCTAAAACTAGAACGGATATTTCAAAATATTTTTTAAACGGACGCTAATATTTAAGAGATTAATTCTATAAAAGGTTGTTCATACCTATGGGAATAGATATATACACATCAACCCTAATTTTCCAAGTCATTAAACTCCTTCCTCATGTAAAATGCTAATTTGAGTGTCGGAGTGGCTTGTCGGGACCCACCCCGGCACCATTCTAACTCTCTTTTTGAGTAATTTTTAGGTTTCTTCATCCCTTTATCTTTTCTAACGGCTATCTTCGAGGAGTGTGTACGTCAAGGGTTCATTAGCCGATGGCTTGATCATCCACGGTATATTGGCCGGAACATCATGGAAGGAGGTTTCCCTCAGGCTTGGAAGGGTAAGAAAATAGTCACTCTGAATGTGGATTTTAATGATATTCAATTTACTGATGAAGAACAAGAGTAATTTTCAACAGTCGAGACACAAGGAAGTATTGAAACTTTTATAGTTTGGGATACTCCACTTTTAAAATCATCTATTTATACTAAATATTTTTAAAAAATTATTCTTCTGTCCGAAGAAAGAAATGTGCGCAAAATATAAGTATTGTAAATTCTCCTATAAATTTCAATTAGGTGACAATTATAGGTCATTAAAGTGACGCATCAAAATGAAGCATTCGATGAAATTTGAAGTTGAACATTCTCAAACACAATTATCCATATTTTCATCGACTAATGGAGACACTGATTCAAGTTTATTTAAATATATTGATATTAAATTAAGAGAATCATTAGCTAGATTTATTTTTATAGAATATTTCTTTTAGTTTTTAGCCTAAATGCACATTTCAAAATTTTTATTAAGAATCACTTAACTCATCTACTAAACATGTTCCCCGAACTACACCTACTCGTATAGTTAAAAAAATAATTAAAGAATTTAGTAAATTAAATAATAAAATATATTTATGTTCTAATATTTGAAGTGATCATTGACAAACTCATTCAAAGATGGAGTGTGACTTGTTATTAGATTAATAACTCCCAGACAATTCAAAAGCAATTATTATAACAAACTTAAATTTATATATCAATTTGCTATTCATAGTTTATTTTTTCATATTCATTGTGTATGTCATATTTTAAATTTATACGTTCAAGATGGATTAAAAATTTTATAATTTTTTAAAAATTAATTAAAATTATTATTTCTTATTTATGATTACATCCTAATATTATAAAATAATATAGTAGATTTTATAAAATTAATGGAATGAGATCTAAAAAATTTTCACTTGTGGAATTCAACATATAAATTATTATAAGATTCTTTCCAATATAGGAAATTATTATGTTTAATTTTTATATAAAATATTAATAATACTAATATATATTTATTTTTGCATCAATAGAATATATATAGTAATATTTGTGAAATATTAATAGTATTTAATGATGTAACTGAATAATTTTTTGGTGTTTCTTATATTACTTCTCATATAGTTGTGATGAATTTTTGTAATATAGATCTAATTTTAAATAAATATGTTATGAATGAATTTTTATCTCCTTGTGTGAGCAATGAAGATAAAATATGAAAAAAATATTTATTTAGTTGTATGTGTTTTAAACCCTATATTCAAATTATATATTTTACATGAAATGTTAATTATGTATTATGATGCTTTGATTTCATTTAAAGATTATTCTTCTCTTGATCCTACTAATATTGTAGAAAATACTAGAAATAATTATATGATATTTATAAATATTATAGTTTAAAATATGGATTAGAAACAAATATGTCTGAAATATAAAATATTAGTAGCAGTAGTAATTTAAAAATAATAAAAATATAACTTTTATTAAGAGAACAGATGAAACACCCATGAAAATCCATAAATTTTAGACTTTTGAGAATTATTTTATGATTTCTTTTGATTTTTGTGAGATAGATAGTGAAGTAAATTTTGATATTATATAGTGGTAATTACGAAAGATTCAAAGTTTTTTCATCCTCTCCATCATAACAAAAGAAATTCTAATTTGTTCAATGTCAACCATTGTCGTAAAATATACGTATAGTTTTGGAAATAATATATAGGATGAAAGATGATTTACTTTGTCTCTTAACTCTTTGAAAGCATAAACATTATTTGATAATTGAACAAGAATTATAAAAAAAAATAAAAAAAATGCAACTTTCAGATGAAGAGATAGAAGAGTTTGATATCAAAGAAACAAACATTACAAAAAAGAGAAATGGAAGTGAGTAACAATATCACTTTCTAAGATAATTATGATAAAAAGGTGAGCAAACTATATATATAGATTTTGACTCTCCTATATCCTAAGGGGACACAACTTAAATAAGTACAAGTTTATTTTTTTAATTTTTAAATATTTTAAAATAAAAAATAATAATCATGAACCATCACGAACCATGAACTAAATCATAATCGACAATTCAAAATGTGAACTGTAACCACCTTTGAAGAAGATTAAAATTAAGAATCGACATTCTTGAAACCGTCGAATCAATAATTTTGAATCGACAATTTTGAACCATTAAGTCGTCAATTCTGAATCGTGATCGGGTCTAATATTGCCCATAGGTCATGCTTTCCATTGTAGGGATAAATTTTATCTAATGGAAAAACCCATAATCAAATAAATATACTAAAAATATTTTATTCCGCGTGAAAAACTTATAGTATAAAGCTTTGGCTTTAGGATCTCAAGGAGTTTTGCGTTGCGTTACTTGTACTACTTATAATATAGAATTTCGATTTTGTGTTCTTTAGGAGTTTCATGACTAATTATACTAATTTTAAAAAATAAATATATTATATAGAATCTTTTACTCCACCTTCAAAAAAAAAATCAAAATCAAAATCAAAACGACGCCCATCATTTACCAAAATATCATATGTACAATCCAAAATATTCTTAATGTAGGTCAAGTTTATAAATTCTATGTTTCTGAACCAAATTTAATGTTTAAGGTTTGAACCACATCCAACTGACTACTTACCTGATTTTAAAATTTATCATATAAAAAAGAATCAACATATAACTTATCATCTTCTTGTAACTTCAACTTAAAAACTTCCTTTTTTTTTCTCCTTCAATTTAGAGTTTTACTTTTCCTTGCAACATAGAGTTTATTTTTTCCTTTTCCGTGCATACAGTTAAAAATACATGTCATCCTATTTTATCAAATAACTAAATTCATTTTTGTAATTTTTTTATAATCTTATTTGTATAATAACTTTTTTGTTCTCATTGTTTTATTTTAAAGATAGATTTTGTTATTATAAACTCTAGTGAATTCAATTTCCTTTGTTTTATTTTGTTGATAGTGTGTTCCTAAAATAAGTGAAAGGGACTCCATGACATCTATTGTATTTCAATGAATATTATTTAATCATAATTAACTGTAAAAATTAATAGATAACTATTTTTAAAAAAAAATAATCAAAATATAAAACACTCACCCCTTGAAAGAGATTGATGAAAATCTAATAGGTAACTATTTAGTATAAAACATCAGATGAAAATCTAACATTTGTTCAGAATTTTCTTTATCAGAGCAATCGAAATAGCAACATTTACCTCACCAAAGAGTTTTCCTTGAACAATGAGAATTACACTGGTATTTCATTACAGCAGGAAAATCTTGATCCAAAGTGTCCTTCCTTAACAATGAGGCATCCATAAGAACAAGACATATAAATATATAAAAGTGACAGAAAGAACTTATAAACACCACAAAGAAGATTTAACAGAATTGCAGCTAAATTATCTATGCGATTACACATAATCTTCCTGTTCGTCCATTTGCTTGCTCGAGTTAGCCCTTCGAACCAAGCGAACTAAAGCTTGCACCACTTCGGACATGGGCGGTCTGAATTCTGGTTCAGGCTGTTAACAGCGCGAAAATTCAGCTTATTGTTTAGTTTTGCTCATAAAAGAAAGAAAAAAAGATTATCATAAACTGAGACCTTTCCTTTACCTGAACACACAGAGCAATTACATCAGCAAATCGAGAAAGTGATTTTGCAGGGTATAACCCCTTGAGGCCAGGATCAACCATCCTATCCAGTGCATCGATGTCGTGGAGCTGAGGAGTAGCCCATCGAACTAGTGATTGCTCAGCTCGTGTTCTTGAGCTGTAAGAAGATTAGGACATCAAATAGCACACCGTATCGTTTAACCTGTTCTACATAGGTTATGAGAGTGAGTTTGCATTAACAGATGCCTTCAGTTGTGTCTAAGTGCAATAAATAAAGCTCGTATAATTAGGGAAAATTTGTTAAGTTGACTTGTCTGTGAATGTTGCTCTAACAAAAGTTTACCTGTCGAAAGGTTTTCGTCCCGTTAAAAGCTCTAGCATCACAACACCAAAGTTGTACACATCACTCTTCAAAGTGTACTGGCCTGACATGGCAACTTCAGGTGGATTATAACCAGATGCCATATTCTCTTCTGATGCCTATAGATTTTTTTTTTTTTAATGAAAATCAGCAAATCGAGAGAATTCGCGGAAGGAAACTAGACTTAAGTATGTCCTGGGTGTTTGAAAAGAACTGCCCACGAGGAAACATCAATCTTGGTAGTAATTAGTAACTGTGTCAAGAGAGCTCGCGGATTAACTAGGCATGCCATAGCAGCAACAAGCACACAATTATAACATGTATATTTTCATGCCCATAAACAACAAGCTCTATGTTAGTGATCAAAACAATTAATTTTAAAAACAAAAAAGTTTTCAGAGTATATGCCAGGCACATTTTCTTGTGAATATATGTAAAGGTAGCAGAGTTATAAATTGTTTTTATTATTCGGCATACCTGAACATTTAACTTGTCAGTGCTGTTGTCAGGTACATATCTGAGAAATATTTGTTTCAATTCATAAGCAACTACTAGATATATTTCTGTGTTAGACGACAAACTAGATAATTAATCTACAATCCAAATATCTGGTATGACATACCATGTTCTCATTGGATTTTCTGTATTTATGCACAGATACTAATGATGTTGATAAGGATACAGTCCCTTTTTTGCTCTGACTTGTGGAATCAGAAAGAGGAGAGCTTTGGCGCAACGGTAAAATTGTTATCATGTGACTTTAAGGTCACGGATTCGAGTTATAGAAGTCTCTTGTAAAAATACAAAGTACGGCTACGTACAATTGACCTAATGTGGTCCAACCATTCCTCGGGACCCCACATTGACGAGAGCTTCATGTACTAGACTGTTTTTTTTTATTTGTGGAATGGGCAAGACCATATTGGTTGATGTTAAAGAGTAATTGAGATTACCTAATGGATCATCTAAAAATTATATCGGCACCCATCAGTCTGGGTAATGATCACCATGGCAATTCTTAGTAAAAACAGAAAAGAGATGAAGAAAAGTGAAAACCACCTACTGCACATGGCCAAAGGAACTGACCAGGAACTGCAAGGTATCGCTCTCTAAGAGACTCCAATATTCAAAGTCTGAAACTAAGTTATTAGAGCAGCACATGTAATCCGCTCATTCACTAACCAACTGTTTTAACACAGCCATCAATCGCACTTCTAAGATACAAAGTTGAAAGGGCTTTGTAAATCTAATATTATAAGAAAGGACACCATTCTACTTTGAGAATATTTTAGAAACTAATTCAAACTTGACATACTAATTAATCAAATTTCACCTGAAATTCGACATCAGGAATAAGGCTTTCAAATCCACAATCTGAAAGGTGTGGGTTGAGTTCCATATCTAACAAGATATTGGACGACTTGAAATTTTTATGGACTAGAGAAGGTGAGCAGACCTCATGTAGGTACCTGAGGATACAATTTCAATATGTTTCAGTTAATAAAAGAGTAAAAGGTAAATTATGCCTGCGAGGCAGGGTTCAATTGAAATGAAAAAATGCAGCAAAAAAAGGTACCAAATCAACTTCAGGAAATATTTGATTCAAATTTAAGAGTTACAAATATGTATAGTCATATAGTCACTAATTGTTATGTATCTAGTAGATCGATATCATTTGACTTGTTGCATAACTGAAGATTATAAGTACTATAAGATCTTCCTCATGACGTGAGCTGAATGACATTTTGTTACAAAGCACCTAGGACTTAAATCAAAAGACTCGGTGACAAATGCTACGGAAGACATCGACATAACTAGTCATTCAAGCTTAGAGCCAACAGTGGAATGCCTACTCAGTTGTTAGTCAGGTAAGAGAAATAGTTGAGGTGAAAATTCCACGGAAGCAATCACACAAATAAGTGTCACCACATCAGATATAAATCACCAATCATTCTAACTGAGACTCTCAAGCTCATATCAAACAGAATCCTGGAGATAATATGACAATAGAATATAATTTTGAAGAGAATTAAAGTGCAACAATTTTACTATATTACTCGAACTTGGATACAGAAATCTGACATGCATATGAATCCAAATGTTTGACACATGATTTTTTTTCGAAATTGAAACATGGGAACTAGCTAAAAGAGTGTATGGGAACACAATGGATCTTCAAAATAGGTAGATATTTAATTGTTTATGTTTATAATAAATAGGATATAATTATATAAATTTACATAATATATAATCAATGTTTGTGGTATATATAATATGATCTCTATCCTATATTATCATCCCCTCTCTCCTCCCTACTCTCCCCATTCTTACAATCACGTCTCCTTTTCCTGCGGTTGCCTGCTAGCTTCCACCTAGCGCCCTACTCCACATGGCTTCCATTGCTTGCCTGCTATCCCACACCTGCTTCCACCTCACTATAGATTCTCAAGCTTGTGTGAGGGCTTGATTCCAAGTTAGGCTTGTTTTTAACTTCCTCCTCTGCTTCTTCCCTTTATCTTTCTTCCTCCTCTTATGTTCCTTCTTCCTTGATTTTTCTTGGAGGAGATGTCAATCCAACAAGCAGGAATTGTATTTCTTATCCACACCTACGTAGTGTTGACACATGTATGGGAGGGAGAATCAAAGAGTCCAAGTATCAAAAGTTATAAGTCACTTTCTTTCAGATGAGCCTCGTTTAGATTAGGCAGAAACTTCTTAATATGAAAATAAATTGCTTGTATAGTACATGAACAAGAGATTTATGTTAATTCAGTGTTTCAAATATGAACATATATTGCTTGTGAAGGTACAAAAAGCACTATATATAACAATACTAACATAATATTACAACTCAGGTATTTCCATATCAACATTTGCTAACCATTCACTTTAAATTATCTTAGGAGTGAAATCAATTATGAATTATCTGTGTGAGTGGGTAAAATTACCACGAATTCTAGGAGTTGTTAGATGGTATCATGAGATGATTAAATTAAATAGTGTGAACAAAGTTTAAGACAAGTCCTTGGATTTAACAAATGTTACATCAACTTGTGTTTGGTCAAATTAATTAATAGGTAGAAACTATGACAAAGATAGATTGGGCGCTTACTTTGAATTGGTTCAAGGGCCACGTTAAAAAGGTCTTTTGGAGGCTTACTGCAGTGACAGTGCTCCTGGAGAGGGCAATAACTTGTTACCATTGCACTTTTGACTAAGCTTAAATCTTCCCAAAGTTGTCTCCACCCTGGTACAAATAGTTCTCATTGTTCTACCACACCATTATTCAGAGCTTAGCTTCATCTCATTATAAATACTAAAATTCCCAAATCCTCTCCAACCTTCAATCACCTTGGACAAGCTGCTTGCACATCAACCCACTTCGACTGACTCTCTACAGCCTAGCTACACTGAACTTGACACATATCCCTACTCGGCTTAACTCTCACTAACCCACTCTTTCTTGTGGGCTTCCATTAATCAAGGTCCAACCTAGTGCCTAGTGCAAGTGACTAGCATGCTTCTATATCTGTTTTCACTCATAATATATTGACGTTATCTTTGGGAAAGTGATAGGCATGGAGACATGAGGTAGACAAGAGAAGACAAAAATCATCTCACTAACCACTAAAGAAGATATTCAAAGCTTCAACAAGGCAGAGGACTCTCTAGCCAATCCCTTAATTGAGGTCCAAACCAGTGCACATTGATATACTTATATATCTGTTGTAGTTTCACCATAATACTTAACAACACCTGTAATATTGTGCTAGTTAAGTAAATTGCGTATAATCTTCTTTGAATTAACAATGTGGTCAACAACATTTTGCTCACATATTTATGATCGTTTTAGTTAAATTACATAGTTAGAGTTTTTCTTTATTTTTCTGTAATGTCTAGATAAACCAAACACAATTATCACCATATGGGCATAGATGAATTAGAGAACAGAAACTAACAATGAGATTGGTGGTTCTCTGACTTAAACAAGCCCAAAATAGGCAAACACAAGATGTAAGAAGACCCTGAGGGAAGAGGAGGATGATGCGGAAGCAAAAGAAATAAATATAAATTCTTGGACATAAAATAAACATTTAAATAATTCTTGATCTTATTCCGCGGTTCCGCCGACATCACACATCAAACACTTCTCCAGCTGCCTCCTCTTTCCTATAACTTTTCCTTTCATTTATCTACAATATGAGGAATGCAAACTATAAGCAACGCTTAGTAAGTACATCATCTAACTCACAAAAACCATAGAAAACTTCGTAATAACTGATTTATGCAACATGAATGTTCATATCTAAACATGTGAGGGGATTTTCAAAACATACTATTTCATAATAATTAAACATATTAAACATCCATCATTTGGGCCCTGACAAAGTACCAATGCGCGCATCCCTAACCGGTCCGGGGTAGCTAGCCACCGAAGCCGATTAGAGCGTACTAGGCACCTCGCGGCCTAGGGGCAACTTATGGAGCCCATCCCTTGGACACCTCACGGTCCGGTACTTGTCAACATCAAAATAAAGTACTTTCTTTCATATTACAATATCTTACTTCTTATATCATGCAATTCTACTATTTACATATGCTTTAACAAAATCATGCATATGCTTTAACAAAATCATGTTTATGGAAAAATACGGAAAACAACGGAACTACTCATACTGCAGGTGAGAGATGTACTTACCTTCTGCGCTAATTTCCTTACAATTCTTCCGTTAGAGAAAAAAAAATCTCCTCGGCGATCTTCCTATGTCTACGCGTTCTTCTCGCGGAGAGGAGCGTCCTTGTAGAAGAAGTTCTCCGGAAGTCTTCCTTATGATCCTAGGGGACGGACTCCTCGTTCTTCGGGTTTGGGGCGCCGAGAGGGAGGAGAAAGGAGGGCGACGACATTCTGGGCGAGAGGTGAGGGAAGGGTTTTCGAAGATAATGAAAACCCTCTCTTAAGCCTCCTATTTATATTAAGTGATTCCTAGACCTAATTCGCCGATAAATAAAATTCAATTTCTTCTTTTTTGTAACAGACTTGCTGGGCACTTGGTTATTGGAACTATCTTAAGAGTCCTAAATTTTAAAAGGTCGCAGGATCGAATCCAGCCTCGGACATTTTCCGATTTTTAAACCTAACTCGACTATAATTAAATTTCGGTTCCTTTTTTTTCGGAACAGACTTGCTGACTCTTTTGGTTATTGAAATTATTTTAAGAATTGCAAATTCTTAAAGGTTGCGGGTTCAAATATCATCTAGGACATTTACGCTCCTATTTATTTTTGCTACTTCCGCTAATCTAAAAATTCCTGAAAAATCATAGAATATTTTTAAAATTATTTTTGAGAATTTTTAAGCGCTACAATTTATAATTAACCCTTATCTCTTTATGAAATATTCTAAATCTAACCAATAATCTTAAGTGAGGAAAATACGGGTGTTACAACATTGCTTGTGAAATTGATCCAAAAGCTGATGCACGTCATGAGTTGAGGATGTTGAATATCACCCAAGGACTGAATCCAAAGAGGGTCCATATAACACATACAACATGTTAATTGAATTGCTGAATATATAACAAAAAAATGTCATTGTTGCAAAATCATTTGGATAGGAATATTCTCAATGAACTTTTCTAATCAACACAAAGCACCATTTGCTACTGATTCTTGATAAAAAGACTGTAGAAGCAATGGTGTCATTAGGAAATGAATTTCCAGATTAAATGTAACAGAAAACAATAATAACTTCACTTACTCTAATCCGCGTGCAGTGCCAAGGGCTACTTTGACACGAGCATTCCAGCTGAGTGGCTTGCTGTCCTCATCTGAGAGGTGAAGCAGATCATGAAGAGAGCCATTCTTATAGAACTCATATACCAGCAAATGTTGTCCATGCTCAGAGCAATAGCCTACAAGTTCACTCAAATTTGGGTGATGCAGGCGTGAGATATCAGAAACCAGTTCAATGAAGTCATCCGATGACTGATTAGGCAAGGATGAAGAATTTATTTTCTTTACCGCCAGAACCTACCAAAGTGAAATTTATGTGTTATTTCATTCTAAGAACAGAAACTGGTACACATGAATCCATAAGAGAGGAAAAACATTGATGAATAAGAGTTGGTTACATAAATGTAACTCTATCAAAGACATGCATTAGTTGAATCATGTCCAAGAAAATTGTCATGATAATAAAAAAAAATATTATACTCTGCAGAAACAGTCTATTGTGCTTAAATCAAGCATACTTGATGTTTCTACACAAACAAATGATATCAACCAATGTTTTAGAAGGTATTCCCAAGCAGTCAATCCACTAGGTAGCACTATACAGTTTGAATTAAAATATATATGTATACAAATATTTTACATTATTAAAAATAATTAATAATTATTTACACTAATCGAAATCCATCAAATTCATAATTCCAAGTAGGAATATGCATCTACCAGTCATACAATATACAACATATAATATAGCAATGTAGAATATAATATATTTATCGGCAATCTTCATATAATTAATGTCTTTATCACTTGCAAAATAAATTTCCTTTGCAAATGTTTAAGTTAACGCTTATGAATTGTGTCATCACATCAAAAACTAGGTTTATTGTTTCACAATCACAAGAAAGATTCTTCTTGAACAAAGAAAAGACATGCCAAAAGTCCACATTAGGTTATCAAATGGACCAAACCAATTTTCTTCCCTTTTCATTGCAAAGTGGCTCACTAGCTCGCATATGCAACCACTTGGCCCACCTATGAGCCTGAACCACCTATATGGACTACATATTGCATATATGATGCAGTCCCTTGACAAAACACTTAAGCGACTGCATATGCAGCTACCTAGATCCTTGTTAGTAGGGTTGTAAACGAGCTAAGCCAAGCGAAGTTTTGTGGTGTTCAAGCTTGTTTGATAAGATAACCAAGCCAAACCTAAAATGAACCAAGCCATTGAAATGATTGTTCAAGCTCGGCTTGGTTTCTTTTTTATGAGCTTGATTCAAGCTTGGCTTGGGCTTAGTTCGTTTAGATGTTATCGAGCTCTTAATTCAAACTTATTTGATTGTTTGAAACTTTTACATTTTAAGCTTGTTTAATTGGTTATTGAGCTTGATATTACAAACTTGTTTGTTCATTTTGAAAGTATATTGATAAGAGTTTTATTAATAACATGATTCATGAACATTGTTCATGAGCATTGTTCACGAACATTAACCAACTGAACACATATGTGTTCAAATTTGTTTGTTTAGTTTAATGAGTTGTTCAAGTTTGTTTATTTAATTAATCTTGAACAAACATAAACAAGCTATCAAATCGAACACTTATGTTTAGAACAGGAGCTTGTTCATTTAATTGTAAATGATCTTCGATTCATTTACAACCCTACTTTTCAAAACAATGATATCAATTAGAAAACTATGGAGGTGCATTCTTGTGCATGATATTATTTTCACATTTTTAGATTAAATATCTATTTGCATTGCTCAAGTAGATCAACTAACTTTAATCCAAATTAATTATGGCTTATTCAATAAGCTATTTCTGTTTGAGGAAATTTAAGGTCCTATTAGGTGTTTCAGTATTTTATTTAAGGAAATTTATAGGTCTTATTAATAGGTGTTCTACCTTGCACGCACACAGACAAACCCTAACTTTGGGCATCGCACCATTCTTCCTCTCTTCTTGTCCCTATTGCACCTACTTCCTCTCGGATTTCAGTATGTTAGTCCCTCACCCTATACCTTAGACTAGACATAGGTTGCTTGAATCTACATCTTCTGTCATATTCTAATAGGTCATGAAGAGTTGTTTTCTACCTTTCGCCATTACCACCTATCTCGATATACGAAAATTCACATGTCCCTACTAAATTGCAAGAATAGTTGCATAATTCTTCATCATTAATAGACAAACCCTTATATGATCCATAGTTACACAAACTTATTGTCCCATATCATCATTACAAAATCATTGAATTGTTGTGCAACTGATTATCCCACTTGTCTATAGTTTACCATATAAAGATAAATGCAACCATGGTGGTTGTGAGTCTAATAGGGTCTATTAAGGCAATGAACAATTTCCTTTTAGTGTTCTATCTAACACTAACATCATCTCTTAACTAGTTGATCGTCATCTTGGGCATCTAAGGCCAAAATGTTAAAGATAGTATCCTAAGCTCATTCAAATTGTAAGAGGGAAGTACTGTACAATGTAATTGCATAATTATATTAACTATAGATAGCATATACATCCACATATGAGTCTACATGCAGCACATTTGTTATGCAGTGCCTTGCTGACATATTGCTTGCATGTGTTTTAAATCTTTCCACTGATGTCACATTTTACGTTTTATTTCTTAGCTTCATCCAAATTTATGTAGCTCCCACCCAAGCTCTCTCTAGTTCTTCACTAAATTAGTCCAAGTGCCCTAACTACTCTTCAATGTAAGCGATACCTCTATTAGGCTGTCAACCTACTCAGGTTAATTGGTCTTCCAACTCTGTCTAACATCACTTGCCATATATAACAAATTTACCTAGAGCTCTTCAAAAAGGTGAGCATAGCTTCATAATGCATCTCATCATCAATTTCCAAAAATTCTCTAGCATCAACACTTGCTATGTATCACAAATTTATGTTTAACTCTTCAAAATGGCAAGTATAATATAATTGTTCATCTCATCATCAATTTCATTTATTTCACACATTCAAGCCCCTCCTTTCACAAGTTTACTGAGTCATTGTCCTTTGTGCTGATCCCCATATTACACCACAAAGTTCTTAGTAAAATTTTCATTTTAAGCAATTCATAGATCAGATGTTTGTTATTCTCTCAAGGGAAACATAGGAGATAATTACTTTGTCTCATGATCTTCAACCTATTTATGATGTCAGGTTCTTGAGGTTAAGTGTCTTCCTTAGTTAGTACAAAGCTTGATTGGCTGAAAAAGGTATATACCCAAACATCTACATTACTGAGATGCTTTATGCAATTGCTCGTATAATTCTATATTTCTTCTCTTTTCCGTTTCATTGTTAATCAAAGTTGGAAAGTATTTTAGATAAATGACAAAAATACTTTCTTTGTGATAACCTTTTAAAGAAGTATCAGAGTAACCTTCAGGTTGCTCGAGGGGAGGGAACAATGAAACTCGAGCAATCTATGGTCCCAAACAAAGACCTTAAAAATGGTTAAATAAACTTTTGTCAAATAATCACACACTTTGGTATAAAACAAGTCATTTAGATTATGCAAGACTGTAATCGGAATAGTGATTTTGGAACTTTATAGTAAGTACTAAATATATTATTTTAACAAGCAGTAACAGGCAAGGCGGTGCATAGGCATTGCATAAGTTTGAATTATCAAAGCCAACTTTGTTACCAAAGGGAAAACACATTATTTTCTGGGAGTTGATGTTGCTTATAGTTTTAAAGCTGAGATTATATTATTGATCATCTGCAAGAAACAAGGTAACTAGATGCCAACTGTAGATATTCTGATTATCCTACATCAATATTTGTGGTCAGAAAATGGTGATGATTTGAAGCCTTTCTTGTTATTGAAGACTCTTTCCAAACCTCATCAATTATAATTACTAGGCCTGATATCTCCTTTGTGATTGATGCTGCAAAACATTACTAACAGAATTCTGAGAAGTAATCCTTGAAACCAGTGTTCAACATTTTACATTATGTGAAAGGGCCTTTAAGAAAAGTTTTGTTTCATAAGTATAACATCTAAAACTATTACATTTTCTGACAAAGGCTATGTTGGATCTATTATTAATACAGTGTGCACTTATGTTAGAGGCAATATGGGAAAGGAAGTTATTAATGTTGTAGCTTACCCTACTATTTGAATCAGAATATAGATCTATGGCAGCCTATGAGATGCTGTGAATCAAGTCTTTACTGGATGATCTCCGAATAGAAGCGATGAGCTAATGAATCTACAACCTAATAAGAATCACATGATCATTAGCTTGCATGCTTTCAGTGTTTCACGAACCTACTAAATACATTAAAATTTATGAAATAGAATTTAAAGTTTAATCTAACATTGGTAAATATTTTTTCATGATCCAACTTTTATAAAGAAGAGATCAAAAGAAATATGTATTACATGTTTAACTTTTTGCCCTTTTTTATGTTTTAAAAATATTAAATTAAAAAATAATTAGAGTTTGACACGCCTCTTTGATTAAATAAAAAAAATATTTAATTAAATTTAAAAAATCCATAATTCTTAATTACAGAAAATTATTTTTTTAAATCTATTTTCAAATGTAATTTTATTGAAAAAATCTTAAACCTAACATTTTCAAAATTTAGTTGAGTTTAAATTGAATTTCATATATTTGATTTTTTAAATTTAAATACAACATTTTACATCATAAAATTTCGAATCTCATTGTTTTTGTTGATTCCGGTAGCTCCGGGAGTACGCAAACTGATACGGATCGTCGAGGCTAGTGTTCAACACTATCTCCGTAAACGATATTGCTCTGTTATGGTGCTAACGGATAGCAGCAATTCATTCCCAAGATACAACGACGAACGTCTAGGAATAGTAGCACTCCAAATTCCGAGACCAACGAACCTTCTCGTAGGCTTTTTGGACTCCTAATGCACTAGATGAGATGAATGCACAAGGAAGAATAGAATCAATGAATTGATCGATGAAATTTCCAATCTGGAGGGATCTATTTATACTAAGTGAAGAGGTTGAATGAGTGGATGTGACCCTTGGACAGGATCAATTTGGGTCGTCCGATCTGGAGGGTTGTAACCCTTCATAGCGTCCTCTTAATCTCATTCATCAAATCTGAAGGGTTGTGACCCTCAGATCTTTCCTCTGGTCATTAGCCGTTGGATCTGGATCCAATGATCCATTCAATCTGACGCTTCAGATCAGGTTTCATCCCAGCGGTCAGATCGTGACTCTTCACGATCGAACACTCCAGATCGCAACACATGCGATCCATCACACCTCTTTGATCAATGGTTGTCATCCGTTGACCCAGTCAGCAGTCCAGTCATCTCTCTTAGCCCACGTGGATGTCACATAGGCACTACCACGTCACATGTGAGCCTGACACGTCACCCGAGTGCCACGTAGGCACGCAATATCATCAGGAGCATAAATTTAAGCTCCTCAATGCTCCTCGCGACGACGCGTACATGCGAAGTGCAAAGTGTGCCTACAAAACGCCCATTGCGCACGTGCGCGCGTGGCGGGCTCACAGGTGCGAGCACCTGCTCACCCCTGAGAAGAGAGCACATGGTCTTTTTGTGTTAACTCCATTAACACAGCATCATTAATAAGGAAAGAAAACACATCGAAAATTTCCAATGTGGGACTATTCCTCATGCATTTCCTTATATATAACATTAATTAATAATTAATATTATTCGGGCCGACTTTAAACAATTAATTTCTCATTCACCCTTAATCGATTTTGAGCAAATTAATAGTCTAAATCTATCTACGCAAAATGTAGATTTCGATTTTGAAGTCAATTACGACTTTCATCAATTGATGACATTCCGATTTTCTCACAAAATCGTATTGATCCATTTAGGCCCCAATATCCAATAGTTTTTAGTCCACCGAATAATAGACCCGACTACAGTTCGGAACCGACGGTTTGACAGTTTTTGGAACGCCTACTCTTAACCTTATCTGTCCAAGACGATTACGATTCACAATTCAAAACCACCGATTTACGATTCGGTTCACGATTCGTGATGGTTCAATAAGGTTTAAGATTATTATTATTTAAAAAATAAATAATTAATTATAAATTTATTAAAAAAATCTAACAGTCGAAACTGCATCTAATAGTCGGAACCGACCAGTTGACTTGGGTATGGGTTCAGTCTAGTTTGGACCCGATTCAAACCCAGCCCGAGGTCGGGTCTAGATATATATATATCGCATAAATTATATCTTTTAATTAATTTTATATGTACAACGATAGCTTTTACTATATAAAATTTCATGAGGCTCACCTTCTACTACTAATGTGATTAAACCTGATCACACAATCCACAAACAAATTTTCATACTTATAGTAGGTCTATTTAAGCTAGAAATAAACATTGCTTCTGCTCAGATCCTTTCTGTTCTAAGTTGGAAGAACTTTTGTTCATTCTCAGCCCGCAATCACCTTAATTTGCTTTTGTCATTTTATAAACGTGTAAAAGTCAAAGGCTCAATCATAGAAGTACTCACCAGCTTTCTCGATGAAAAATGATATGGGAGCATCACCACTCATCCATGTTGTCACCACATCCACCTGTAGGGATCTATATGCGCCTAAAAATAAATTTTAACCGCATAAACGCAGCAGAGAAAAGGATCCCTCCAAAGATCCATGCGAAAACCATACTCGTTTTATGGATTCTATCTACTGGAATCGAGGTTACCTTCGATACGAGCCCTTCGCAATCCCGACAGCAACTCTTGCCTTCAAAGGTTGGCGAATCTCAGCGCGATCAGTGTGTTCGCGCCTCCACGGTATCCACACGAACACCGAGATGGAGAGGAACCAAATTGTGGTGCTAGCCACAAATGAGGTTCAACCAAGGAGGTAGAAGGGAAGAGGAAGAAGATCACAGCCTCTTAGTAGCAGCACCATCACAAAAGCCTCTCACCCCCTTTTATATACAACCATTGAATATGAAGGGTTTTGGCTTTTGGTATTCCATGGAATTAATACCTCATTAATCCCATCTTAAATGATCATGCAACCCTCTTAATGATGAGTCTCACTCAATCCGAATTGACTTGAGTCCAACTCGAGTCTAATTCAATGAGTCTATCTTGAGTCCCACTCAATGAGTCCAATCTACATTAGACTCAACCCAATAGCCCAATGATTCATCACATGAACCATCTCCAAATCACATGTTCTAAGTATGTGACCCAATAGGTTCTCGTAACGTTAGCAATGTCTTTAAAACCATTTTAGAGACATAAGCAATAAGCGACATCTAGCAATATATCATTGTTACCCAAGTGACGAGAATGTCGAGATCCGACACAACCTTTCCGTGACTACTATCTTGTATGACTCAATCTTTCTATCCTTGATATCTAAATTGATCAATGAGGCATAGACCGTGTCATCCTCTTATCAATCATAAATTTCTTGATCTCCAAGTAGACTACTCAATCAAATAAGCTCAACATCTCATATTGACTTATTCGAACATGACCATGCATTTTTGCAGTCCTACTCTATCAAGGAGCCCATAGATATCACTTCCGTCATATGGAAGGGATAGATCTCATTTACATCACTCACATCCCTCCGCATAACTTATTGCATACCCAGTGATCGCCTTTATAGTCACCCTGTTACGGATGATGTTTGACGAAGCCAAAGTATACAACTCATTATGTAGGGAACCGTAGTGACTTCAAGTCTAAGGACTATTCATACCAATAGTCACATGAGAATGTTTATGACACTCATATAACGATCAATGAAACATTTTCATGGTGAGTCAATTCAGTACATAGTCTCTAATATGTAC
Organism: Curcuma longa; assembly: GCF_044706935.1. Classification (NCBI taxonomy): domain Eukaryota; kingdom Viridiplantae; phylum Streptophyta; class Magnoliopsida; order Zingiberales; family Zingiberaceae; genus Curcuma; species Curcuma longa. The sequence continues at coordinate 1,376,757 of NC_133875.1, forward strand.
CCATGTGGAACGTGATATCACATATCCATGACTTGTGAGATTAAATCATCAATTGACCTACATGTTAGTCTCAACGCATTAATATTGTCCTTGCATATTAATGCTCGACTAGGAATAGTAGTAGTGATCTATATATGTCTACAGACTCTCACTATCAATTCAACCAATTGATATGTTGTAGACAAGAACCTATTCATATAGCACGGATAAGAAATAAATATAATAAGCAAACTTTGCCTTTATTAATGAATATGATACATGTGTTCCCTAAACAATCATCTCATGATTGGCACTAAGGACTGACACTAACAATCCAAATGTTCAAAAGAGAGAAAAAAAGCATTTTTCCCCTATAAATCAAGCTTTCCCACCCTTCTCTTTCCTTCCCCTTCTTCTCGGAATTGATAAGTATTGCTCTTCGTTTCACTCTTCTTTTCGTTTTTTCCAACGATAAAATAAACAAAAAAGGTTTAACCGCTCATTCACAGTTATTTTTAGGCTTGAACCGGCCCGACCCCCAAACGGACCTATTCTGACCTGTTTAACTGGGTCAACGGGTAACCAACCTATTAATCCAATTACGGGTCCGGGCCGGGTCCAGTTTGGACCCAACCCGAGGTCAGGTCTACCTAATAATTATAATTAGGTGGAAGAAACAAAGCTAAATTATAATTATAATTAAATGATAGAATTTTAAGCATCTAAGAGTTTTTTATTTAGGTTTTTACTAAACAAAATATTAAAAAATAATGTTTAATTCTCTATTAAATGCTTATGAATAAATTTTAAACATAATTACATAAATTAATAAAAATATCAATTCATTTTAAATAAAATTACATTAGTAATGATCAAAGCTTCTTGGGCTCGTGCTTTCAAATATGAAAACACTAATTGTGCTTAATTTAAAAGTAAAACATGCTAGGTTTATAGAGCACTAGAGAAAGTCTCATTTGCTATAGCATTTACCTGCAAAAATTGAATAAATTATAAATGTAAATTATTATAAAATGAAAAACTATAATTTAAACTAAAATTTTAAATTAAAGATTATAAGCATTTTAATCATAAAAACTGAGATAATTGAATTAATCATAAAGAAAAAACAAATATATATAAACAATATAATTAATTATTAAATTATAATAAACAATTATGTAAAAATTACTTATATTAAGTAAAATTAATTATGTTATTATTAATAATTCAATTAAACAAGTATCAAAATCATATCGAAATAACACGATACGGTACCAAAACCATATTATTCCGATCTTAGTCGAAGACCGAAATTCTAGTTTGGCTCAAAATTTTAAACCTTATTTGTCTCATATTTGAAAGGTAAATCCGCTACATCAACAACCCCCCTAGAACCGGCCTCACTGATATAGAGCGAGGTTAATTCAAGTACATAGGCATTAGGCGCATGGTGGGATCGAAAATGCAGGTCATCAGCTCCTGGGGATCGACCCTTGACCATTACGCCAACAATACCATGCGCCCACCATCTGCGCTACGCCATGGGGGCTTATTTGTCTCATATTTGAAGCTATGATATGTTGTTAGCTTTCGGAGATCCATATACACGGAGACAGTCATTGATTTGATAGATATAAAATCCCTACTTTCTACTTCTCCAATTGGTTACCATGAAACATTCTAAGGTTCTATTAGAATATTATGCTGCTTCTCAGTCCCTTAGGTTATCATACCAACTGCTTCTATCACATATTCACTTTAAATGACTAAATATTTCCATAATTCACCCTTAAAGTTGACTGTCTTTCTAAGAGAAAACAGACATCTAAAATTGACATTTGCATATTATGTGAGCATATTTGACAAAAAAAAACTGGAAATGAATAAAGCATGAAACAGATCGAGAAACTCTAGTTTGAAGCAAGAGATACCTTTCCATCACCAAAGTGTGCCTTGTAGACACGACCAAAAGAGCCTTCACCTACAAGGTTATAAATACTGAAGCTGTCTGTGGCAATCTGCAAATCTGCAACTGAATAAATAGCTGTCTTGATTGCTGAACTGTTGACCTTCTTCACATTGGGCTTGTCTGAAAAATCATCTTTGTCAAATGATTTATGCCTATCAATCGGAGGAGGCTTAAGGCTTAATGGAGCTGATGGAGGCAATGTCCTTGCCTCAGCTGAAGAGGATGTCTGGATTTTCTTCACCTCTACAGAAAATTGTCCATTGGATAAGCACATAGCAAAGTGAATGAACGTGTAGAATATTTAAGGCACATATACTTCAGAGAAATGGAATAGTGTATGTCATGTTATGATGAGATGTCTGACAATGGCAGGAACAAATTTAAAGGGATGAGAGGCAACATTTACTGATTCCAAAGGTAACATGTCTACTAGTTATACCTTCATTATGAGATAACCTATGACAGGTCGCAACATAGTGCCAGTTATACAATTTAAGCATCAATTACAACACAGAAATGAACCAGAAACATTTTTTGTTGAAATCTAATAGAAAAATGAATTGATGTTTTTCAAGCAAAGAAATTTTCTGTTTATGTGAACACAGTGAATTTCTTGATCAACTATTAATACCAAATAGGGCATGAAGGCAATAAATGTCCAACTTTACTTAAAATTTGTCAATAGAAGAGCCAGTGCACCACATATGCTTCATTCCATTAGACCTGAATTATGCAGCTACCTAACCAGCACTAAAATATTAAACTGCATGTGCATTCACGTTGGTTACACACGTAGAGGCTACATTAATGGCATCATAACATGCTTGTGACACATTTTATACGTGTTAAAGTGGTAAATATTGTGATGCAAGGTAAGGCTATTGACACTTGTGACTAAATTGGCATTATGATGATTCTAATATATCCAGTATGCGATTTGTCAAAAAGGAATTAGGTGAAGGATGCACGAACCCTGCATAGGAATGTCAGATTAATGTTTGTCCTAGTAGATCTAATCAATATATCAAGTTAGCACCCTGCCTGTGCTATATGAGTTAATAAGAAGGGTTGAGACAACAAATATCAATAAATCAATAAGATATGGGTAGTAGTTTTACCATAATGAAGTACCAAAAACACTGTCCACATGTTGTCTCAGGTATTAAGCACATCTTGGCTCCCAGAACTCTACCCAGATAAAGAACTTGAACTCTAATATTGTGGATGTCTTGCACACAAAGTTGTTTGCGATCATATCAAATCCTATCCGTCACTCCAAATTCTAGTCATCTCTACTATTGCAACTATTGAAGGCCTGCATGTCAATATATTCTTCTTTCCTATATTAGACCCTAGGATTAAAGGACATTCTTATTGTAATTATTGTTGTATTTCTTCCTATATTAGACCAAGGATTAAGGAATATTCTTGGTGTAAATATTTGATGTATTTCTTCCTATATTAGACCCTAGGATTAAAGGTTTTGATAATTCTTGATGTCTATATATTGTAATTCTCTGAGTGAAATGAAAAAAAAAAAACATTTTCAGAAATTCTCGTTTATTTCTTTGTCGTGGTATCAAAGCCAAAACTTTGAGATCATTTCATCTAGTTCCTTGTCTAGCTTCAAGATCTTAGTGTTTTGTTCTTTTTCGTGTTCTTCTAATATGTTTTCTTGAACCTGATCTCTTAGTACTTGTTTTTGGTTGAATCATGTTTTTGGAACGATCTCAACATTTTCTTGTTCGATTTATTGGCAAGAATTATTCTTCCTGGGAATTCCAATTTTAGATCTTTGTCAAGGGAAAAGAATTATGAGGTCATATTGATGGGACACATCCTACACCTAATAGCGAGGAAAAATATGTGAAATGGGAAGTGAAGGATGCTTAAATGATGTATTGGATCCTTGGAATACTTCTCAATCGCCTTATAAGACCTCTAGAGAAAAGTGGGATTACTTGAAGAAAATTTACAATCAAAGAAATACAACAATAATTACAACAAGAATATCCCTTAATCATAGAGTCTAATATAGTAAAGAAGAAAAAAATTCTAATCCTAAGCCTTGGTATTTTGATTCTGGTGCTTCTAATCACATGACCAACACTGCCTTACCTTTAAATAATATTAAAAAATATAAAGGAGATCTTCAGATTCATGCTCTCGATGGTAATTCCTTACCTATCACAGTTTTAAATACTATTTTTGTGTCTCCTAAGTTGTCCACTAATCTTATATCTATCGGTCAATTAGTTGACAACAATTGTAATGTTCAATTTTCAAATTTTGGTTGTCTTGTGCAGGATCAAGTGTCCGGGAAGATGATCGCAAAGGGAACTAAAGTGGGACGTCTCTTTCCTTTGTTTTTATCTCTCTCCGGTGTCAAATTATATTGCTTGTAATATTGTTCAATGTGATAATTAAGTATGGCGTAGATGTTTAGGACAACGTAATTCTCATATACTTCCAGTCTTGCTTAAATCTGGTTTACTTAGAAATAAAAATTCGAATTCTTCTAATAATGATATTGTTGATTGTGCATCTTGCAAACTTAGTAAAAGTAAAACACTTCCTTTTCCATTGTATAAAAACCACACCACCAAACCTTTAAACTCGTACATGCTGATGTATGGGGTATTGCCCCTGTAATTTCTTGTGAACATTACAAATGCTTTGTTACATTTATCGATGATTTCACTCGCTTTACTTTGGTATATTTTCTTCGGTCTAAAAGTGAGGTTTTTTCTGTGTTTAAAGTCTTTCATGCTTTAGTTGAAACACAATTTTCTACCAAAATCAAAATCTTACAATCTAATTCAGGTGGTGAATATATGTCGAATGAATTTCGATTTTTTCTTCGAAGTCATGGGATCGTATCACAAAGTTCTTGTCCTTTCGCTCCACAACAAAACGGTATGGTTGAAAGAAAGAATCGTCATCTTCTTGATGTTGTTCGCACTCTTTTAATTGAGTCTTGTTTGTGTTCCTTCTCATTTTTGGTGTAAAGTTTTATCTACTGTTATTTATTTGATTAATAGATTTCCATCTCCCAACTTGAACAATGATTCTTCCTACTTTTGTTTGTTTGGGTATACACCAAATTATTCCAATCTTCATATTTTTGGATGTGTTTGTTTTGTTCACCTTATTGCACATGAAAGAAATAAACTTACTATCCAATCTGTCAAGTGTGCTTTCTTAGGATATGCTGGAACCCAAAAAGTATTTCTTTGCTATGATCATCATGCCCATCAAACTCGCATCTCTAGGAATGTCATTAATTTTTAAAATCAGCCTTTCTTTACACACAACAAACCTCAAAATTCCCTTCTCTATCTGCTTTACTACATTTTCCTAAATCACCAACACTAGTTCTAAGGTTTAATATTTATTGTAAATGCACTCCTGCATTTGATCCTCCTACAGGTCTCGCTGAGATTCCTCCACATCTTCCTACGGCATTTGATCATGTTTCCAATGATCCGCCTCCTTTCGAAGAAGCTCTAGACCTTGTAAACCTCATGAAAAGTATGGTTTTCCAACCCCTGTGGCTATGTCTACTACTTTGTCTTCTATTTCCATTCCCACTTGTTATAAACAAGCTATGAAACATGAGTGTTGGCAACAAGCAACGAAGCAAAACTTCAAGCACTTGAGGAAAACTATTATATCATTGGGAAAAAGGGACTAGTTAGAAATTTTGAAATTAGTTGAACTTTTTCATAAAAAGACCAATAAAAAAGCAACAGTCGAACCTTTCTTTTCCCATGGTTGACCTTGTTCTTCTTCCTCCCCTTTTTATGCTTTCCCTAACACTAATTTTTCCATATCAACATTCGTCCACCCTCAAATCCTCTGTCGCACGTCATTGTCGCTAAACACCTTCGTTGCCAACACCATCGTTGTCACGCTACCATCGTCGCGTTGCCATCACCCAACAGCGAAGACCCTTCGATTTGAGATAGAGTTTTCTTGCTTGACTCCTTTTGATTGCCTTCGTGCATGATTAAACATACATTTTAAGAGATAATAATTTAGATCCTTTTCTGCTTGATCCCTTTTCTAGTTCGAACTCCATAGCAATTAGGAATTCCTTAGCTTGGGTTTTCCTTCATATAATGACATAAATCTATTATCTGTAGTGTATTGTGCTTGTTTTTTTATTTAAGATTTTATTCCAGTTGTTAATTACTACTATAAGTCTACATTGGTTAGAAAACAAGAATGACCTCATCAATGTTAAATTAGGTATTGATTAAAAAATATTGATGATGAATTATTTAAGGTTCATATTCTATTTGGAAAAAGAAAAATAAATTACATAATCGTATATACTTCTATTGCTTGATCATATCTTTATACTTGTTTGTCCTTTTATACCCTTGTTGTTTATCAAAATTTTGCACCCTATCAAGATTTATCAATGCCATTTAGATTAGGCAATTGAGAGACATGGAGAATTTAAGATAATTTCCTAAAAGAGAATGCAAACCCTCGTGAGAATTTGAAGTGAATAAATAATATAAATGATATTATTATCAAAAATTGAATAATACGAGAGAAAGCTTTAGCTCGATGCTCGTAAGAAGTTATATAACTTCTCGAACAAGTTAATAAATAAGTGAATGTAACTCTCGTACCATGAAACTTCAGGTCTATTAGTTATAAAAGACATGAGATTATTTATGTCAAAGTAATAATGAAATAACTCTCTATAAATATAAAGCTCTTTGCACCACAGTTTGAAAAGAGCTTTTGAGTCTTTCTGCACGTGCATAAACTTTGACCAGATTGAGATGCATTTACCTCACGGGTGGATTGCAAGTTATTCACTCTATTCTTATGTAAGGCACCTTACGGGATGAATTGCAGGTCATTCATCCTATTTTTATGAGGTATTTTTCGGGTGGATTGTGGGTTATTCACCCTATGTATGTTTTTGTATATATGCATTCACATGATGTATTTCGTATTGGGTGGATTGTGAGTCATTCACTCCTTGTATATACGATACATCTCTTTTGGGTGGATTACGAGTCGTTCACCCTACCTATATATGTATAGATTCATACTTACGATGCAATTTCATTATGGGTGGATTACAGATCGTTCACTGTGTTATACGATGCATCTTCTTCAAGTGAGTTGCAGATCGTTCACTTTGATATTTTTTATTTCTACATGATGTGTTTGTATTAGGTGGAATGTAAGTCGTTCACCTTTACTTAAACGACACATTCTGGATGAGTATATTATATGTCGTTCACCTACTCAATAAATCATATTGAGTTATCGAATAAAATAAGACAATAATGGAAACTGATGATATTAATTAAGAAGGTAATAAAAGACGAATGACATGAAAAAGATAAATGATAAATGATATTGTTGCCCTCTTTAATAATATTTTTCATTCACGTCTTTCATATCTCTACTTTGCCCTTTTCCTTTGACCTCCAGATTCATAAACTTAGGCGATTTTCGAGGTTTGATCAATAAAGTTGGATAATTGTTCATAGATACTCAGCGACAGTTATGGAAACGATTTCTACAGAGTCCATTCAGTTTATTTTTATTTGCATAATTAGCTACTTATACATTTGTTCAGAAATACTCAACGACAGTTATGGAGACGATTTCTACATAGTCCATTCAGTTTATTTTTACTTGCATAATTAGCTACTTATACATTTTGTTATTTCGACATTGTTTATTTTATTGTCTGTACAAAATCAATTGTCAATCATGTCATGGCATGATAGAGTCAAGTTTTGGGGTCGAACATTATCTAAATCAGTGAATAAAGTATTGCATATTTATGTTCGTACAATCTGTGTACCCTTGTTGGATATTATTTATGGATTTTGATGCAAAAATGAATATTGTCCAAGCAAAAAGGCTAACTTCCATATAGGGATGGGAGTCTCCGGGTTATGACACAAATCATACGTGGGACATTGTTTCTTGTCCTCCAAATGTTAAGCTCATTGGTGTGAAACTCAAGTCTGATAGATACAAAGCTCGATTGGTTGCTCTTGGCGATAAACAAGAATATGACCTCGACTATGAAGAAGCATTCGCACTAGTTCCATTCTTGCTATTGCATCCTCTAATCTTGATCATTATATCAGATGGATGTAAAAAATGCTTTCTCGAATGGGGATCTTAAGGAAGAGGTTTACATGAAACTTCCACCCAGTATAAATGATAGCTTCTCATGAAGCTTGCAAGCTAAGGCGCTCTTTGTATGGGTTAAAGTAGGCACCTAGAGCTTGATTTGAGAAGTTTTGCAGCACTCTTCTCACCTTCTCTTTCACACAAAATCAATATGATTCATCACTTTTCTTTCGCAAGACAATTATGGTATGGGCTTTCTCTTACTCTATGTTGATGATATTATCATCACAGGTAATGGCGATGGGTTGATCACTAAGTTTCAAAATATGTTGCATAGTATATTTAAAATGAAAGATCTTAGGGATCTCACATATTTTTTAGAGTTGGAAGTTCACTCTCGAGATCATGGTTTATTCTTAAATAAACATAAATATATCCAAGATCTCATTGAGTTAGCTGGTTTAAAGGATGTTACTATTGTTGATAAGCCAATGGAGGTGAATGTAAAATACCGAAAAGATGAAGGCAAGCTTTTGCTTGATCCTTTTTTTTATAGGCAACTTGTTAGTAGTCTTATCTACCTAACAATCACAAGGCTCAATATCTCATATATTGTTCATATAGTTAGCAAATTTATGCTATCACCTCGACATCTTCATCTTGTTGTAGTTCATCATATTATTCAATACTTAATTGGGTCATCTACTCATGGGTTGTTTTTTCCTACAAAATCTGTTGTTCATTTCACTACATATAGTGATGCGGATTGGGCTGGTTGCTCAGATACTAGGAAGTCTACAACAAGCTGGTGCATTTTTCTTAGAGATGCCTTGATTTCTTATAGACCTATTGGTTATAAATATTTGTTATTTTTTATAGACTTTTTCTAGAATAGGTCCCTAAAACTCCTATATAAATAGGGGCTTATATCTTGTAATTGGATATGAATTCTTTTGGTTATTTTGGATATCATGGTATCAGAGCAAACCTAATTCGGGTTTTATTTTTCGGCGCCGTCTTTCTCCACCTCGCGATCGTGCCCCCTCCGTGCATCGCGAAAAGACGCCGAACTTCCTTCGCTTCGTGCGCAGCGAAGACTATCCCTTCCTTCGCGCGAGTGGAGCCAGCCGAGCTAGTCCTTCTTCGCCGACTGCTTCTCTCTCGCCGCCGATCTCCAAATTCGCTTCGGCGTGACGAACGCGGCGCCCGCGCTCTGCCGTCCCGACGAGGCTTCCCTCTGTGACGCCTTCGATTTTGGTTTCGACGCAGCCTTCTTCACGACCGACGGGGAACTGGAGCCCGACCTTGGCGGAACGGGACCGGCCACATCTCCTCCCCACGGCGTCGTTCTTCACCTTGCCGACGCCTGCTCCGCCCGCCTCCATCTCGATCAATCGAACGTGGTAATCGGGAGGGATCTCGTTTAGGTTTTGCCAAGAATAACCAGCCTTACAATCCCACTAAAGTAGGGCTTCTGAGGATTCCAGTTTTGTGAAACAGTTGGCTTCTGTTTGGTTCCTTTTCTCACAGATTTCGCGATCCCTGGTCTGATCGCGTGATCCCGGCGCTTCTGTTCGAGCTCTGCCGCTGCCGCCTCGATTTCTTCTGTCCCATCTTCATCACTGCGCTTCAACTTGGGCTTCAAAGATTCAGTAGCAGTTACTGACTTTGGACTTGTCGCTTGCTTGCCAAGGACCCAATCAGGAGCCATCTCCTTACGTGATTCCGGCATATCCATTGGTTTCTGTGGTTCGAAGTCTCACAGCAGGGCTTCTTATTTTTATTTGGAATTCTTCTCCAAATTTGGTATTCTTCTTCGTCTCACAACACTAAAAGTTATTTGACTTCTTTTGTGAATTAAATTTTATGGCTGAACATAAACCTTCTATCGTGATGGATATGGTGCCTGTGGTATCTAAAATTACGGATTATAAGTTAAATGGTTCAAACTATTTGGATTGGAGCAAAACTGTCCGTCTTTATCTACGAAGTATTGATAAAGATGAACATTTGACTGATGACCCGCCACAAGATGATTCAAAACAGACATGGCTTAGAGAAGATGCTCGCTTATTCCTTCAGATTCGGAATTGTATTGATAATGAGGTAATTGGTTTGATTAATCACTGTGAATTTGTTAAAGAATTGATGGATTATCTAGATTTTCTGTACTCTGGAAAAGGAAATCTCACCCGTATGTATGAAGTTTGCAAAGCTTTTTATCGTGTGGAAAAACAAGATCAGCCTCTGATTAATTATTTCATGGCTTTCAAAAAGACATATGAGGAGCTTAATATGTTGCTACCCTTTAGTCCTGATGTGAAGGTTCAACAACGCCAACGAGAACAGATGGCTATCATGAGTTTCCTTGCTGGCTTATCACCTGACTTCGAATCTGCTAAATCACAAATTCTATCTAGCTCTGAGGTCTCCTCATTACAAGAAGTGTTTAGCCGCATTCTCCGTACAGAAAATACCACACCTGTTCCACCTAGTGGTGCTTTGGTGAGTTACAATAATAATTATGTATCAAAAAGATCAACTATTCACAATAGAAACAAAGGAGGAGACTCACAAGCTTCTGAAATTCGGACATCAAATTCTAGTGGTATTATATGTAACTATTGTCGCAAGCCGGGTCATACAAAGTTTGAGTGCAAAAAGCTTCAGTACAAAAATCAGCAAAAACATCGGGCTCATATTGCATCCACTAATGATACCTCTGATAAATCGGTGCTTGTCTCTGCAGAAGAATTTGCCAAGTTCTCTCAATATCAGGAATCACTTAAGTCTTCATCTTCCTCTATCACTGCTATTGCTGATTCAGGTAACCACAATACATGCCTTGTTTCCTCATCCTCTAAGTGGGTCATTGATTCTGGTGCCACGGATCATATGACAGGTAATTCTAGTCTCTTTTCTACTTTCACGCATAAATCCAACACTCCTATTGTTACCTTAGCTGATGGGTCTTCATCTTGCGTTCGTGGGTCTGGCACTGTCAATCCCACTCCTTTGCTTTCCTTATCCTCTGTCTTACATTTACCCAATTTATCCTTTAATTTGCTCTCTGTTAGTCAATTAACTCGCAATCTTAACTGTTGCATCTCATTCTTTCCCGATCATTGTTTATTTCAGGATCTTTTGACGAAGAAGACTATTGGTAAAGGACATGAAAATGGAGGTCTCTACATTCTTGATTCACCTGCCCCAAGATCTCTCGTTTGTTCAGGTGTAAATTCTCCTTTTGAGGCTCATTGTAGGTTAGGACATCCATCTCTTCCATTGCTCAAGAAACTCTGTCCACAATATAGTAGCGTGTCTTCATTAAATTGTGAGTCATGTCAGTTTGCAAAACATCACCGTCTTAGTTCAAGTCCAAGGATAAATAAACGTGCTATTAGTCCTTTTGAGTTAGTTCATTCTGATATTTGGGGTCCTTGTCCTATTCTGTCTAAACCTGGTTTTAGGTATTTTGTCACTTTTGTGGATGATTATTCTCGTGTAACTTGGTTATATTTAATGAAAAATCGTTCTGAGTTATTTTCTTTATTTTGTGCTTTTTGTACGGAAATTAAAACTCAGTTCAATATGTCCATCCGTACTCTACGAAGTGACAATGCCAAAGAATATACGTCCAGTCTATTTCAATCTTATATGAGTCAGAATGGTATACTTCATGAAACCTCTTGTGTTGATACTCCATCCCAGAATGGTGTGGCTGAACGTAAGAATAGACATCTTCTTGAAACAGCACGAGCTCTTTTATTTCAAATGAATGTTCCCAAGTCTTTTTGGGCAGACGCAGTTTCTACTGCATGTTTTCTCATTAACCGTATGCCATCCTCTGTTCTTCATGGTGAGATTCCTTACAAAATTTTGTTTCCTAACAAGTCATTGTTTCCTGTTAATCCTAGGATATTTGGTAGCACTTGTTTTGTTCGGGATGTCCGTCCACAAGTCACTAAATTAGATCCCAAATCTTTGAAATGTATTTTCCTTGGTTATCCTCGTCTTCAAAAGGGTTATAGGTGTTATTGTCCTAGTATTAATAAATATCTTGTTTCAATCGATGTTACTTTCATGGAAGACACACCTTATTTCTCATCCTCACATATCCCGACTTCTCAAAAGGAAGATGATGATTTATTGGTATATTCTGTTACATCCTCTACACCTGTCTCAGAACCGGCTTTTGTCAAGCCTCCTATTATTGAAATATACTCCAGGCGTCGACCTCCTGATTCATGTCCTGCACCTACTACTTCGTCATCAGATCCAATTCCGAATGATGATCTTCCTATTGCATTACGAAAAGGTAAACGCCAGTGTACTTATCCTATCTCTTCGTTTGTTTCTAATAATGGCTTGTCGTCCTCTTCCTGTTCTTTTATTGCTTCACTTGACTCTATTTCTATTCCTAAAACTGTCCGTGAGGCCTTATCTCATCATGGTTGGAGAGATGCAATGATAGAGGAAATGAAAGCCTTGAATGATAATGATACTTGGGACTTGGTTGATCTACCTCCAGGAAAACAAGCTATTGGATGCAAATGGATATTTAATGTTAAAGTCAATCCAGATGGATCAGTTGCCAGACTAAAAGCTCGTCTTGTTGCTAAGGGTTATGCTCAAACATATGGTGTGGATTATTCTGATACTTTTTCTCCTGTTGCAAAGTTGACATCTGTTCGGTTATTTATTTCTCTTGCTGCTACTCATCATTGGCCTTTACATCAACTTGATATCAAGAATGCTTTTCTTCATGGTAATCTTCAAGAGGAGGTGTATATGGAGCAACCTCCTGGTTTCGTTGCTCAGGGGGAGATGGGGCGAGTTTGTCGTCTTCGAAAGACTTTGTATGGTTTGAAACAAAGTCCTCGTGCTTGGTTTGGAAAATTTAGTCAGGTTGTTGAAAAGTTTGGTATGAAGAAAAGCAAGTCTGATCATTCTGTGTTCTACAAGCAGTCAGGAGCTGGTATTATTCTGTTAGTTGTGTATGTGGATGATATTGTGATTACTGGTAGTGATACTACGGGAATTTCATCTCTCAAATCTTTCATTCTCACTCAGTTTCATACAAAAGATTTAGGGGTGCTAAAGTATTTCTTAGGTGTTGAAGTAATGAGGAGTAAAAATGGTATATTTCTATCTCAGAGGAAATATGTTCTCGACTTATTAACTGAGACGGGAAAGTTAGGGGCAAAACCTTGTAGTACTCCAATAACTCAGAACGTGGATCTTACAGCAGATGGAGAATTATTTGAACATCCAGAGAGATATCGAAGGTTGGTTGGAAAGTTGAATTATCTTACCTTGACTCGTCCAGATATTGCATATTCGGTTAGTGTTGTTAGTCAGTATATGTCATCTCCAACGGTTCATCATTGGGCAGCATTAGAGCAAATTTTGTGTTACTTGAAGGGCGCACCCGGACGAGGTATTGTATATAAAAATCATGGGCACACTCGTATTGAATGTTTTTCAGATGCAGATTGGGCAGGTTCTAAAATGGATAGAAGGTCTACTTCAGGTTATTGTATCTTTGTTGGAGGAAATTTAGTATCATGGAAGAGTAAAAAGCAAAAGGTTGTGTCGCGATCCAGTGCAGAATCAGAATACAGGGCTATGGCACAGTCTGTATGTGAAATAATGTGGATATATCAACTGTTGACTGAAGTAGGACTTAAAATTTCAATACCAGCAAAACTATGGTGTGATAATCAAGCTGCTATTCACATTGCATCGAATCCCGTGTTCCATGAGCGGACTAAGCATATTGAAATTGATTGTCATTTTGTTCGTGAGAAAATTCAACAAGGCTTGATCACTACAGGATATGTAAAAACTGGAGAACAATTGGGGGACATCTTCACAAAAGCTTTAAATGGGATCCGAGTTCGATTATCTTTGTAACAAGTTGGGCATGATTAATATCTATGCTCCAACTTGAGGGGGAGTATTGGTTATAAATATTTGTTATTTTTTATAGACTTTTTCTAGAATAGGCCCTAAACTCCTAACTATAAATAGGGTCTTATATCTTGTAATTGGATATGAATTCTTTTGGTTATTTTGGATATCAAGACCCTAGGATTAAGGGATATTCTTGCTATAATTAATGTTGTATTTCTTCCTATATTAGACCCTAGGATTTACGGATATTCTTGTAATAATTATTGTATTTCTTCATATATTAGTCCTTAGGATTAAGGGATTTGATAATTCTTGATGTTTATATATTGTAATTCTGAGTGAAATGAAAAAAAAAACCTACTACGATGGCAGAACATGGTGATAACAAAATTACAACAACTTATGGCAATCCTTCTCTCCAAATCAATCCAATTAAACTAGATGGATCTGTTGGATATTGGGCCTTAAAAGGACCAATACGGTTTTGTGAAAAATCGAGGTGTCATCAATCGATGAAAGTCGAAATTGACTTCAAAATCGAAATCTACGTTTCGCATAGATAGATCTAGACTATTAATTTGCTCAAAATTGATTAAGAGTGAATGAGAAATTCATTGTTCAAAGTAAGCCCAGAATAGCATTAATTGTTAATTAATGCTATAGAAGAAAGTGCATGGGAATAGTCCCACATCGGTAAAATTCGATGAGCTTCCCTTTCTTATTAATGTTGTTGTGTTAAACACAAAAAGCCCATGTGCTCTCTTCTCACGGGCGAGTAGGTGCTCGCACCTGCGAGCCCACGACCCACCACCCGCCATGCGCGCAATGGGCGCTTTGTTGGCGCACTTTGCACTCGTTGCGAGGAGCATTTAAGAGCTTAAATTTAGGCTCCAGATAACGTGGCAGCGTCTACGTGGCACTCAGGTGACGTGTCAAGTTCACATGTGAGATGGCAGTGCTTATATGGCTTCCGCGTGGGCATGGAGAGATGACTGGACGGCTGACTCGGTGAACAGATGACAACCGTTGATCAAAGAGGTGTGATGGGTCGCATGTGACGCGATCTGGATCATTGGATCGCAAAAAATCACGATCTGACCGTTGGTGATGAGACTTGATCTGAAGCGTCAGATCGAATGGATCATTGGATTCAGATCTGACGGCTGATGACAAAAGGGGATCTGAAAGGTTACAACCCTCCAGATCTGACTGATGCAATTAAAAGGTGATCTGAAGTGTTACAACCTTGCAGATCGAACAACCCAAATCAATCGTATCCAAGAGTCACAGCCACTCACCAAAGGATATTCTACCTCTTCACTTTCTATAAATAGATCCCTCCAGATGCTGAAAATTTCATCAAATCATCGATTCATCAAATTATTGAAGCATTCATCTCATCTTGTGCATTCGGAGTCCAAAAAACCAACGAAAAAGTTCGTTGGTCTCGGAATTTAAAGTGCTATTATTCCGAGACGTCGTCGTTGTATCTTGGAAAACGAATTGCTGCTATCTGTAAGCATTTGTAGCAGAACAATATCGTTTTACGGAGATAGTGTTGAACACTAGCCGCAACAATCTAATATCAAATTGCATTCTCCCGGCATCCACCGACAAACAGGATCTTGGTCTTGGACACTTAGCAAATGAGAGTTAGAGACTTCTCTCATCATGTAATAGCTGATCAACTCTTTTATCATCTTGCCTCTTGCAACCATAGCTTGCACGAGATTACCTTTTGTCCTAGATATAGCTCAAAAGATTTGGGATGGAGCTACTCCCAATTAGGTAATGATGCTGAAATATATAAGTTGAAAAGGGTTCAAGAAACCAAATAAATTGAGATGACAATCGCAGAGTATCTTTCTGAACTTAGTGCCTTGTGGCAAGAACTTGGGATTTTCAAGCATCCTGTACAACTGATGTAGGAAAGTTTCATAAATTAATTAAAAGGGAATGTGTTTATGATTTTCTCACAAGAGTGAATGATATTTTTGATCAAATAAGAATATTAGTTCTTGAGCGAGAACGTTTTCCCTTCTTATGGCAATCATATAGTTATCTTTACTTACCGATCAAGGATGCTTATTGACTCCTCTACCATAACTATAAAACCTAATGTAGTTGGAAGTGAGTTTATAAGGAGATTGACAACATAATAGAAAGTGTAATTACTATGGGAAACCAAGACATAGCAAGGACATGTGTTGGAAACTTTATGGTCATCCAATACGTGGTCGAGGTGAAAATTAATGGTCCACGACCTCAAGCTCACATGTCTAAAACTCTTGACACCATGCTAGCAAGAGAAACCAATCCTTCCGATGGATGTCTAATAAGGAACAGCAAAATCTCAAGTTTGAATTTTGAACCGTGTCAAAGTTTCAATTTATGATTGAAACAATACGATTTCAGTATCGTATCATGTTGTACTAATACGATTTCAATATTTTTTTAAATATAAAATATATTAATTACAAATATTTTTTTATTAATATTTGATTGTTATATATGTTTGCTTTTGAATAGGAGTCAATTTAGGATAAGTTTAAGCTAGATTAATTTGAATTTATTTTGATCAATTTAAAATTAAATTAAATTTATATATAGAATAATTTAATTCATTTGTACTAATATATTTTATAAGATTAGAATTTATATTATATTTTCTTAAAAATTTGTCTCTTACATCATTAAAGATGTTTTTTTTCTCTCTTGGTCTCTATTTATCGAGGAACAAGGGAAAAAATTTAACTAGTAATAAGGGAAAAAAAGAAAACAAAGAAAAAAATGACATTGCCAATCGGCCTCACAACCAATCGTGATTGCCTCGCAACCTCGTGACTGCGGCCTCACGGCTACAAGCCAGTCTCGAAACATGTTTCAGTGTCAATCGACGAGTGAAACAATAAATTTCGTCCGTGCCGACCTATACAGCTCGATATTTCTAACCATGTTATCAGGCTCCTTATACAAGAATTGAGTCTCCTCCCACAACAATCACTCCTCATCTTGATCTTGTATATTCAAGTATACCATTTTCATTCTTTAATACTTGTCATTCTGTCCAAAAATATCCATGGTATTTCTAAGGACTTGTGGATTTTAGATTCTAGAGCATCTAATCATATGATTAGTGCTCGTAAAAATTTCACACATATTTTTCTTGTTTAGGCACTAAGATAAAGACCATATAGTTGATAGGTCTTTATCACCTATTATGAGAAAAGACTCTATTACCTACACTCCTTCCATTAAGTTGTTACTTGTTGATTCGGTCCGAAATCAAGGGATGGGATGATTCAGTAAAGTAATCACAACCAAGTACTTTCTCCCAACTGGATGCTAGTCGGGTCAGTCTTCAAAGGAGTCGGGCTTTAAGAGTTGGGCATCATGTCAAGTACCAAGTAAGGAGATCTTCAAATAGCAGTCGGAGATCTTCAAACAAGAGTCTAAGACTTAAAGAAAACGTTTGGAGGACAGCAGAATTGGAACTCAGCTCGGTTACTCCAACACTCAAGCCAAATTTAAGAGATAGGTGGAGAAAAATGGAGAAAATAAATAGAGTAGAGAGTAGTAAAATAAAAGGAATTGATTGCCTAGGTGCTGCAACTGGTTACCTTTAAATAGAAAGTGAATGAGTGACCCTAATTCCTAAAGGGTACACCTCTTCCTTTCTTTGTCGAGGGACACCTCTCCTGGTGATCAGCGCTTCAACTATGTCCATTTGTGATGGACGTTGTAACAACTACTGAGTCAAATTAGAGCTTTAATTTGGGCAGACCACATTTGAATGTCACTCGGAAAGAATTGACTTGAGGTCTTCGATCAAGGGTCGACTTGACCCGAAGTCAGTTTGATCGGGCTCGAGCTCGGCTTGACTTGATCAGAGCTCGGCGTGACTTGATCCAAGTTCGTCTTGACTTTGACTTCCAACACAACTTGACTATGCCATGTGGTGCTAACGTTGGTCACCATATCACTTGTCTTACATATTCTCCATTTTTCACATAATCTTCTACCTGTTAATGCCCTTATAGGGGATTTAAATTGTAAAATTAAATTTTTCCCTTCTCATTGTGTTATACAAAAGTTGAGCACCGGAAAAATGATTGGCAATGGTAGAGTTCACAATGGCCTATATCAACTAGTTAAAGGACCTCTTTTAAAAGGTCACGCTTTATTAGATGAATATAATTCTGCTCATCACCAAATTCTTCAGTGGCATAGGAGATTACGATATCCTTCTTTTCTTATATTGAAAACTTTATCCCACTTATTTAAGCAATGTAATGTGGAAACTTTTGCTTGTGAACTTGCTAAGCATACTAGAAATTCATATCCTTCGGTCAATAATAAACGTTCCCTTCATAATGATTTACTTGAATGTGTGGAGCCCTAGCTCGGTGGCCTCCTTATTTAGTTATAAATGGTTTGTGACTTTTATTGATTGTTACAGTAGGACAATATGAGTGTATTTGATGCATGCCAAAAGTGAATTGTTCCCCTATTTTCAGTCCTACAGAATGATTAGCACATACTTTGGTGTCAAAGTGAAAATTTTAAGAATTGATAGATAACAGTACTGAATATATATAGAAGAGACACTCATGAGATTATACACCAAACTAGTAATCTTAAAATTGTCACCCAAAATGGTGTATCTGAATTGAAAAATAGACATCTTGTAGAAGTTGCTAGAGTTCTTATGTTCACTATGAATATCCCTAAAAGTCAATTGGGGATGCGGTAATTACTACTACCTATTTGTAGGATCGATGTCGTGACCATGGGGGGTAAATAGGCGCATGCAATTTTGACCTTTGTTCGTGTTTGCTTTTCTACAAAAAGTTAGTATGCAACGAAAACATCAAAAGACAATCCGACACAAATGCACAAAGTATAAATTTTACGTGGTTCGGAACCTCCAATTCCTAATTCACAACCTATGATGTGTCAATGGATAACTCCCAATAACACTACTATATATGCTCCTTTGGACACTTTCCAGAGGCAGATATACAAGTGAATACAATCAAATGACAAAAATGCAATAACAAAAATTACTGAAAAAATTTTGATCATTGTAGGTTGCTCAAATGGCCCTGCCCTAAAATACAATAGCACTCTCCCTAAAATGCAATAGCACTCTCCCTTCTATTCGCAAGCCATAGTCAACTGCTTGTTATTGATCAATCAATTGAACCGTGACATGTCCGTTTTGAACCTAACTAGTTCAAGCAGTCGATTGAACTTAAGTTTAACATGACAACATTATTGGCTGACCGAATCTTCTACTCATTAGGTCATCAATCAACTGGACTTGAACTATCAGTTGACTGCACCATCAGCCAACATCAGTTGACTCCTTCACTTGTAAATCCGACCAAATCACAACTTTATGATTTCGGATTCATCAGTTGACTACTCCGCTTCACTAGTTACACTCTGATTTAGCCACACCAGAGTTGAATCTATGTTGTGTTAAGAGATCTCATATCTTCAAGACCTTCTCATTTGCCTAGTATATGTTGACCTCGAACTACTAGGATTTTAACCTTGCCTAATATTGGATTAACCTCAGCCGACCAAGACTTCTCACCTGCCCAGCCTCAAACCAACCTTGACCAACCAAAACTTTCACTTCAACCTTGAATGCATTTGTAACAAACTAAGATTTATAATATGTTCGAATCTGCTTCAGAGGAGTGTTATATGGACCTAATTTTAAATAAGTTGGGGTCTACTTGTATTTGTAAGTATATAAATCGTAGGGCTATAAATCTAAAATGATAATGGGATAATCTGTATAGGTAAAGAAACTACCTAAAGGTCAGAAAATCAATTACCTTGCATAAAGTAGCTATGCATGTTATATGTTCACTCTCTTTTTTGTAATATACTTTGTCACCGCCTCTAAGGATTAGTCAATATTTACATTTTCTCCAAAGTGATAAGAGTACTCATCGGCTAAAAAAGCCCTTGCTATCAACAAAAGAAATTAGAATCGTTGTTTTGGACTTCTAGTGGTATAATCTTTTTTTGTTGTATATTAATGGTTTCGCTAAACTTTACAACTTTTTTTTTATAATCCAGATGTTTGGACTTCGTCCAACTAATCCTGGAGATAGACCACCTTTCTCCTTGATTCGGATAAATTTGGAACACAGCTTATGCATACTCAAAAGCCAACCTCCAGGATATTCATCCCATTTGGGATTTGAACCCTAGTCATCTTAGTGCTCCTATGAGTGTTTTACCATTGCACAACACCCACAAGGGCTAAACGTTACAACTTTGAGTGCATTTGTAGTTGATTTTTTTGCTAGTAATTACTAGTTATTGAACGATAGGTGTGTATTATGGTGATCTTATCCTAAGAATTAAATGGTAGGATTTATTTAATTGGAATTTCTTACAATCTTATTATTTGATCTTACAATCAAAAATGGCATACTATCATTCAATCCTATGTAGGCAAGAATGACTGTTTGGTTAGAGTGAAGTAACAAATATCAAACCACAAATAAGAAAAGAGATCAAAGGAAGGCTAGTGGACCACAACCTTATGGATAATAACCACCAAAAGTAATTATCTTGAGTGCAGTGAATTTACCTTTGGCATCATCAAAAGGAAGAGTGACAAATGACTGATCATTTTTAGGAAATTGTACCCTTGAAGGTTTGTGTGATTTCCACCTAACCAAGAAGAATGCAAGTATTCCTGCTATGACCAACACAGATGCAACAATTCCTACTATAGCTCCAGCACTAATACTGGAGTTGTTTCCACCTCCACTGCCTGAGGAATTGATACTCCCACCAGAATGTTGGCCAGGGTTGCTTTTTTGGCTTGGTGAAGGAGGGTGATACGGTGGTGGTGGAGGTGCTGGAGTTGAGCTCCATGAATTGCCATCAGTTCTGTAGAATTAGATATATACATGACCAGTAAATAGCAATGAGCATTATACGAGTATGTAACAGAATTCATTTTGTACTCACTGAAGACTATTTATTCTCTTTAGCTGATCAGGAATCCATCCAGTGAAATGGTTATTTGCCACATTCCTAAAAGCAAGAAATGCAAACTAAATGTATGGTATATGAATTATTTCTTACCTATACAGATATGAACTTACAAATTCTGAAGGGGAAGATTAGCAAGATCATCTATGTGGCCAGTAAATTGGTTGTTCTCCAAATTCCTGGATAAAATAATTAATTTACAACAATCATACTACTTGGACAATGTGTTGAAATTCAAAGTCAACAGTAAGTTGACTGGTTGAGAGATATAAGCAGAATACAGTGTTGTCAAACTTGACAGGTTGCTAAAGCTCTCTGGAATATCACCAGTAAGTTGATTGAAGGACAAGTCCCTGCAGAACAACTTCAAGTATTTGTTAAGTCTTATGAATTTTTGAACATTCACTTACATAATATCAAACCCTATACCTCAATGCAAATTGGAAAACTATCATTCTAACATTTCCAATTTTTTTGGAAAAAGAACTTTACCCCATCCTATTCAATCAATATAAGATGGTTATCTGTTATGTCTGACAAATGCTAGCTTAAATATGTCAAATTAGATGTTCCAGAAAGCATTCTAGCAGATGAATTTGTCTAGTAGATTAGACAAGTATTGAGAAACGCGTAGCAATAAAACAAGAGATATGGTCAGGGAACCAAAGTAATGAATACTGACATTGTTGTGAGATTACCAAGGCCACCAAACATATCAGTCAGATTGCCCTGCAGTTGGTTATGTGCAAGATTTCTACAACAGTAAGAAATTGCTTAGTTTGAAAGTGTTAAGAAGTTAAAATGCAAATAATAGCATTGCCACTTACAGATTTTTAAGTGCCGCCATCTGGGAGATTGAATAAGGTACACTCCCTGAGAATTGGTTACCGCCAAGATTCCTGCCCATTTTATCCTCATAAAACAATCACATAACACCAAGAAAAATGTTGATGTTGTCAACATCAATAAACTTACAGAGTCTGGAGGTTTGGAGGAAGGTTATAAGGTATTTGGCTACCACTTCCAATACTATTATTGCTAACATCACTGCACCAGCATTGACAATTAATTTCTGAATTAAAAATATTATGAAGGATTTACCCAACTCACAATATTGTTAGTGAAGTCATGGTTTGTAAATTATAGCCTAGTGTCCCAGAAAGTCCCAAATTTGGCAATTTGCTGTAACAATCAATAAGAAAAACAAAGTATCAGGCAAAGTAGTGATATCACCAGGAAAAGAAAAAACAAGGTAGAGAATCTCACATTGCCGTAACAGCTGATCCTGTACATTCAATACCCCTCCATGATTGCCCACAGGGATCCCCTCCAGTGGCAACCCAGTTTGTTAACACAGATGATGAATTCATGCTGACATATATTACATTGAGAGATGAAACTGTACAAGAAACATCAAACCAGGAAAAAATGAAATCAGTATCTAAGTTTACTTGGCAACTTCAATAGCATGCTATTTTTTTTGCACAACAAAGAATAGTTTCAAGAAAATAATAAGCCAAATGTCAGGCAATCCCACTCAGCTAAATGGAGATAAAAGGCTGTTATATTTAAATTGTTCAAGATGTAAAACGAAAGAAAGGTTATCATTCACAAATATTGATAAAAAAGTAGAACTATGTTAGGTATGACAATACAGAGAGAAGAAATGAAGCGACATACCCATGTCTGAAAATCCAACACTATGTCTCATTACGCTAGAAAGATATTCCCATAAATCTATCCCAATACAAAACCTCCCAATATTAAAAGCTAGATTCATCCCACTTACATGATATCAGTTGTGATGATAACAAAAAACTTCCAACCAAAAAAGAAGCTTCTAAAAAATTAACACAATCATATGTTTAGGGGAGCCATCCTTAAGGGGGTATTTAAATATTTATTATATATATATTTTATTATTATGACATTTTTAAATTGTTTTTTTATGTATGTCAAAAAACGAGAAGATGAATTATGAGAAAGTTAGGAAAATTGTCAAATAATATTCCTACTCGAGAACATATTTAGTTGACAGATATATATATTCAGTCGATTGGATAATTGTGGTTGATGATGTAGTCAAATGGTTTATTACTCGAGAACAAAAAGGGGGTTTTTTTTTGTTTGAGTTGACAATATGGTAAAAATAGTCAATTAGAGTTATCTAAGTCAATTGCTAAATTAATTGATATATTGAATTTGATTAAAAAGGTAATTTGACTTTATTTTTGCAAGAAAAGCTCATAGTAAATAATGTGATGGAGATGACAGGGCCCACATGGTAGGACCTAATCAACAAAGAGCTCTGGTAGCTTGATCAGGACTTGGTCAACATAAACTTCACATGGTGAACCGACGTACTTGAGTCATTCCCCACGGGTCGATCTAATTTACCTAAGGCATTCCAACTTGCCAGGCTATCGAGTTGTCGAGTCAGTAGGATCAAGTCATCTGGACACAAGAAGATATGAGACACAACCCCCACTCTCCCATAATCTCCACGGGTACCTGACACTCATAAAAGGGGAGGTATATGCTCCATGCAGAGGAACTCTCTAACCCACCTTCTCACACTATTTTATCTCTTTTCATTGAAACACCATGATGATTTAGGCATCAGAGTGGTTTCGTCGGATAACTCCCAACAAACTCTTTGATATTTGTTACTCTTCATAGATTTGGCTCTACCTTGAGAAGACCAACGAGAAAGAAGGCTTCAACGTCATAACTCTCGGTGCTTAGTGGATTTCTACTATTGCGTCACCGCAGTGAAATTTTCGCACCACGTCATTCGATCTTGGACCGGACAGTAAAATATATGAGTTGACTAGAAACACTTAGGAGGTGTTTGGTTGGGGGTTATCTGTCCAAGATTCTCAAGTAATACAACATCACTGTCACATCAGCAAATGAGTTATAACATGATAATGTGATTACCTTGGCAGTCTTGTTATATTTGAGAGGTGTCCTAAGATAATCATTTTATAGTTATATTATTTATTGGATAAATAATAATTTACTATTTGAGTGCATATTTTTTCTTTATGTGTTTGATTGGATCTTCAAGTCAATTACTGAATGCCTGCAATAGGATTCATAGCATGAGAGATTTTGTGATTGGATCATAACTAGTGAGCATCTCTATATGTGCATTTATTAATGAATTAAAATTATCCCTAGTCGAGGAATTGATGAGCATGGACGTCATCGATTCTGTTAATTAAGATTAACACATTTTAAACTCCTTGGTTTACTAAGCAGCCGATCTCATTGGCTGGAGACATTGGATGTTGAGAGTTAAACGTGGTGCTAGTTAAATGTAACTAGTTCATTAGACTGATCTGCCTTGAGACTTAATATGGTTCTATACATATGTCAATGAATATCTCAGTACAGCTTAAGCGCGAGTTTCCTTTGACTTGCGGTATTCAAATCACCTTGATCATGAAGGCTTATACTTTGACATTTTAAGTAAACATCTCTCAGGAGGTGTGGACCCAAGATGATTCGATATAAATCAAAGTACCTGAAGGTGTTTAAATAGCCCATAGAGGATTCACCGTTATTTGTAAAAAAAAGACATATACCCTGTGGTCGCTTATTAGGATTGTTACTGAAAGTTTTTAGCCAAAACATCACATATTAAGAGTATGATACTCTTGGACACATATACAAGTAACTTAAATCCACAAGACAAGAAAGTAAGCTCGGGCTAGGTATAACGTAGTTAGCCTAGTAGGGATTGACACATCTAGACCATGTCATGAACTAAACGGGTATAAGATGGTGAAAGGAATAAGACACGTTTCATTATAGCTACTGAAATGTTTAGAAATTATTCTGGAATCAATTGTTGATTTTTTGATCAATTGAGGATCATGATGTACTACTAGGTTCCACTCATGATCGTTTTATGATTAATGATTAATTACGATCGACCAATATAATTGGGAACCTATTAGGTCATACGCACTACAAATTCTCCGAAGGACTTAAAATGAGTTTGAGAATTAGATCCTCAGATCAAGAGAAATAAAGTCTGGTTGGACCAAACAAAGGCAAAATAATAGACTTCGTCTTATGAAGACGAAATAAACAAAACTAGTTTGGTTCAAATCGGAGGTAGTTTGGTTATTGAACCAAACAATTTGATTTTGAATCAAATTAAACCAACTTAATTTGGTTCATGATGAAAAATATTTTAGCAAAACAGAAGCAATGATGGGCTTTGTCTTGTGAAGACGAAATAATCAAAACTAGTTTTGATCAAATTAGAGGTCGTTTGATTATTGAACCAAGCGATTTAGTTTTGAACTCGGTTTGCTATAATAATCGCACCAGTTCGCTATAGTGAACCCTAATAATGAAAGACGGTTCAGTTTATTTCTTTCTCTTGGTTCTTTTCCCCGCTCAGACCGCTTAGGTCACCACAAGCATGCCCGCTTCCCTCTCTCACGATTTCTCGTGACGTCCGATTTTGTCAGAACGGAGGAATGCCGCTCGTGATTCCTTCTCGCGCTCATGTCTGCTGGCGAGAAAATTGCGATGGCCAGGGCTTTAAAAGGTGGCCAGGCGTTGAGGGAGAGGAGCGATCAAGGAACCCTAGCCGCGTTCCCTTCTTCCTCTTCTCCGCTCTGTGCACCGCCGTCGCTGAAGCCAACTAAGCTCCCTTTGCCGGCAGTTGACCACCGGAGAGTGTCTCTGCTGGAGGACAAGCCAGAAGAAGAGAGGCATGAAACCCTAGCATCACACGTGTCCCTATTCTTCGATCGCAACAAACAGCCGGAGCCGTCGTTGACTTTGCCTGGCCGCGTGGGAGAGGAAGAGAGGGAGTGAAACCCTAACATCGCACTGCCTCCTCCTTTGCATTACCGACCACGATCTCTTCCTCTTCCCTTTCTCTATTCCCTACCTCCTCCTTTGCGTTAGATTTAATTATTAGTTTATTTTCGCTACGCACGTTTACGAAACGTGTAAACACGCTCAATGCACTAAGACGATCTTAACAAGCCTAAGGTTTTCTACGATTCTAGAAGTTAATAAAAATTTTTTCTAAGATTACCGTCCGATTTTAAAATTGAGCTAATTGAAATATACAGTGAATCATAATTAAAATTAAGTTAATTAATTCAATAAATTTTAATTTAAATATTTATTAATTAAAAAAATTATTGTATTAATATATATATATATATATTAAATTTTAAAAAATTATAAATAAATTATATTTATTTTTATCTATTATCAATTTATTATCATCATTAATATTATTAATTTAATTTTATTTAATTTAAAAATAAATTGAATCAAGAATAGAGTAATATAGTAAATATTAAATTGATTATATTTTATTCCCTATAAATAAATAAATTGAATCAAACAACCTTAGATTATGTTTTATATCCTATAATCTTAGTTATGTGATTACCTAGTAATTTTATATAAGGAAAGTTATACATGATAACTTCAACCAAATGCATCTTAGAGTAAGAAAAAAATATTAAAATTATTTTTTTCTATTTTTAAATATCTTTAATTTTTAGTATTTAATTATAAAAGAATAAAAAATCAAAATAAAATTAATAGCAAGAGTTGATTTTATTAATAAAAATAATAATAAATAATAATAAATCACTTCGGTAACCAACACCTCAACTTCAATACAACATCGCTATGGTGATGGTTTCTGAAGACTAGCACCACAGTGATGCTATTTTTCAAAGACCAACACCATAATGGTGTTGTTTTAAAGATTA